>NC_066584.1:297426172-297726172 GCF_024323335.1 Lathyrus oleraceus
ATCTGCAATTTCTCCATCTAACCAACGGTTCAAGGTCCTGTTAAGATGTTCGAACGTATCTACATTCCAAAGTTGGATCTTCATCGCAGGCTGCACTGCTGAAAAAATTAAATTGACATTTCTCTTGTGAATATAAGGACACAAGTATGAATATGAAGACATTTTAAACAAAATCGAAGGAGATTGAAGAAAAATGAAAGGAGAGGATAAGAAGTTGTGTGAAAAATTATGGGAGCGTGATGCTATGTATTTATTGATGCAGTGGTGGAGCAGTAGTCACATGCATTGGCGCACACAAAGAGTGGACTATGCATGCGTTATTGCATGTGGCGCTTACACATGCATGCGTCAATCCTACTGGCATCTAGGCCATGAATGTGTCAGTGCATGTGACGCCAATGACTAATATTTTCATTGGATGCGTCAATACAATTGACGTTTATGTTATATATTTTTGAAACATGATTATTTTGATAAATATTTTGAAAAAATAGTTATTTTAAAATTTTAATTAAAAAAAATCGCATTTAATTAATATTGACTAAAAACAAACAATTTTCGAACAAATAAACATGAAAGATGTTTAGGTGCGTGCTGCTTTTTAGTGTAACCAAGAGATTAAACTTTGTAAGATTATATAGCTTCTAGGAACTCAAACAATAAGGGCCCTGTACAAAATGTCAAAAGCTAGCTGTATATGTTGGGTTGGGCATAAGCTAAAAGCACACAAGTCGTACTATATGCTTTCTCCATGGGGCTACTTATAAAATATTTTCCAAATTTTACCCAAAAAAGTAAAGCAAATCAATCAACCAGTTCACGCATTAAATAAATACTAAAAAAAGAAGAAAATGTTCGGTGTAGATCTCGTATTCATTTATACAAACTTAAAAGAGAAAAATAGATAAAGAGAATGAAAAAGAAAAGTAATGCGATCAATGTAAATATATCAATAATGTGATAGGAAGAGGAAGAGGAAGATAAAATGAAATGTTGTATTGAAAAATATAAATCATTTTTCAATATAATTAAGGGATAAAACTCAGATTGGTAAAATGAATCCGGTCCATTGGTATGTCGGTCTTATTCGTGTTATTTTATACGGAGTGGAACAAGATTTTAGATTTGTATCCTCTAATATCTTTATTTCGTTATATATCTTGCGAACACAAACATTAACAATAATAATATTCAAAAATTTTAATAATTAAGGGTGTAAAGTTTGCATGCTCGCCCACACCATCCTCATTTTATTAAGGGACAGACAACTGTTGTAAGTTTGCACTCTTAACTATGTTCGTCTCATCTCACTCTATTTTTTCGCGTGTTTTTGTGGAGCATATTTAAATAGGATGGACGCCCGTTTATCACCATAGACAGATTAATAAATATTTTTGTTTCTAACAAGTGCATATAGACTTTGAGTCATCAAAATAGACTGCTCTGAACCAATGGGCCAAAAGAACATAAATGGGCCAAATCAATCTAGTCCAACAAATCAATTAGAGAAAATATTATTCTATATTCTTACTGTTATTCCCTCACCCTTATAATATTTAAAATAATTTTGTTTTATCCTTTTCACATATTAAATAATTTATCATTCAATTTGTACTATATCATTTAACTTTTTTGAAATTGATGAATCTGCACCTCTACACTAGTTAAAACATTCATTTGCTTACAGAATTTTGATACTTACTTTCTCTTCATCAAATAACTTACTTTCAAGTATTATGTTATAAAGAGTTGTTCATTGGATAATTTACATCATAGTTATCTGACATTATAATCTACGCCTGATAATTTGGTTATATGTTTTTTGATTAATTTCATGTTTGTTCATTGGGTAACTTACCTTAAGTAATCTGGTATGCATATTTTTTAAAACTTTTTTACGTTTCACAGATATGCGATAAAAATCAAATACATGTGTAGATACCACTGATGCATTCTCAACTACACAGAATTTTGATAGATGAGAAAAGCTGATAAGGTAGATTAAGGAGGTTGGAATTCGACATAAAGTGATTGTTATCATTACTCGTTCAAATGCCGAAATAAAAAAGAGAGGAAGAAACAACAAATTAATATTTGGATGTGATAAAAGTGAAATATACAAGGAAGTGGATAGTGCAACACAAAATGCTACTAAAAATGTGGTTGTCCATTCAAAATGAGATATACACCATCTAAAGATGGTCCTCGATAGATTTGAAGGTTATGCATTTGTTGGTCGTCTAAGTGCAGATGAGCAGAAACATGTTGATTTGAAAGGGCATCATGTTCCACCCAGAGACATAGTGTAGTCCTCGCAAGAGCAAGATCTAGAGATGGTAAATCAGATCACACAAATATATAAACATAAGAGTAACTTACACAAATATATCATAGGTCCTAGAACTGAGATACAACATTTTTTAAAGTTAATAGAGGATGCAAATTATGTTTATTAGAGTAAAGAAGAGATGACTTATATATTGTGAGATTTTTTTTAACCCACACAGATTCAGTTAAGTTGTCTAATATTCTTCTTATTGTGTTGATTATGGACATCAGGTACAAGAAAAACAAATATAGACAATCTTTTTTTGAAATTATTGGTATGATGTCAACCGAGTTGACGTTTGTTGTTGCATTTGTCTATATGGAATTTGAGTACACTGAGAACTTTTATTGGGTAATGGATAAGTTGAAACAATTGTTTACTAATGAAGGATTATGCACACAAGTGATTTTGAAGGATAGAGATCTTGCTTTGATGAAAGCAATTGAAATTGTATTTCCAATAACGACTGATTTGCTTTGTCGATTTCACATAAAAAATGTTCAAGGAAGATGCAAGCCATATGTTTTGAATGATATGCAAAAGGCGATAGACACACTATGGATGGAGCTTGTATGGTCCAGTGATGAGGTGGAATATCATCAACAGTTATAACAACTTGAGCAAACATGTGTTAATTGTAGTCAGTTCGTTTACTATGTGAAAGATACATGTTTGACTCCTCATATGAATATATTTATTGGAGCATGGATCAATCGAGTATTATATTTGGGTAACATCACGAATAATATGTATGTAATTTTAGTAGTTATAGTTTGTATTGATATGATGTTTTCTTTCATTTTAAGGTTTTAGTATGCTCGTTTGATGTTTTATTTCATTTCAGGGTCTAGTTTGCTCATTGGAAATTAAAACATATGTTGAAGAATAATATAAGTGAATTATGCAAATGTTGGAAGGCTATGAATAACAAATTAAAGTTACAATTGGGCAACATTAGAGATTATTTTTAGAAGAGTTTTTAAGAAGTTGGGCACATGCACACTAGTCCATTTTATGGAAATTTGCATGAATTCGTATCAAGAGTTGCTTTAAGATACATTGCTAAAGAGTTCATGAGGGTTTATCACGTGGTAACCGACACCCAAGTCTGTGGATGTACTCTTTGAACATCATATAGGTTTCATTGTACTTATGAGTTAGGAAGATACACACTCGATGGTGATTCAATACAAATAGATGATGTTCATATCGATTCGAGGAAATTAAGCATTGAAGGTAAAAAAAAGTTGACTTTTATGATCGATCAGAGGTAGATATGACTAGTGAAATGGAAGTATTGCAAAGACTATTTAGATCACTAGATGTTATAGGGAAAATAGCATTCAAAAGTAGGATGTGTGAAATTTCTTACCCCACTACGACTTCAACGTTCCCACCTCCTCTAAGAATTCTGAGGGTGTGGTACCAACCGAGGATGTGAAACTCTAGAATACTTCTCCATGTATCTAACATCAACATCATATAGAGTGCTATTCACTGCTCCCTGACCAACCACCTCGTGCACGGTGGAATGATAACCAATCAACTCAACATCAACATCATATGTTTTATAATTAGGAGGTGTATGAGGTATATAATGTCTAAATTTAAACTCACGTATCCTATCAGGAAAGTATGGAACAATTGTGCGACACCATCAAAGACACCCCATATACTAACTTATATCATCAAATGGCAAGTATTGTCTACGAGTCTCGAATGGGCATCATATGAGACCAACATATGTTAACTCATCCAACACACTCCTCATCTCATCAACCTTCAATGCTCTTTTCTTATATGCCCATATCATAGCCCGAGGAAGGCCACTATCACTACTTACAATTCGACCCTCTACTTTCTTACCAATAGTTCAAAAATATACGTGAAATCGACACAATTACAACATTAATATTGTATATAATAACAAATAAATACATACATAAATAAAAATGAATACTTGTAGTTGAGTGGTGTATATGCCAAGTTGCTAGCAGGTAAAGATATACCCATCTAGTAGAAATTTATACAGGGTGACCCAAAGCAGTTGCGCCTCAGCTATATCTACCACATGATAACAGGTTCCTAAATAATGATAGATATTTTGCCTCTACAAGAGTATAACTCTTTTCTGCAAAAACAATGCAACCAACCACCATCAACATATAAACTCTAGCAGCATAAACAAATTGATCAAGACCTCGATTACGCTCAAATAAAGTACGCATCCACTCTAGCCTATAATTTGGGTCTCTACAAATGCGGGTCACTAGTGTGGCCTCCTCTATACCCGGTGAGGCATCTTATAAATAATCCCTAATTGGAAGGTAAATAGGCAAGAAACTTTGTTTAAAGTAATCTTCGTTTCACCAAATGAGATAAGAAAGGATGATGTCTCAATGTACCATCTCTCCACAAATTTTGATACAAGGTTAACATCAATCCTCTTCAAACTGATCTTTTAAAGTGAGGATAGTCCATAGTCATTCAACGAGCTCCGTATCACATGCATGAGATATGGTGGAACCCACTCTATCAATTTACTATCATGTGCTGAACTATTAAGTTATTTCTCTGAATCTCATTCTGGAAAATAATTTAAAGTATAAATTATAAAATAGAAGAGACATGATGCAGAGCAACATGATGCTCGTACCATACAAGAAGAGACATGTCGTACGAGCTTCCTGGAGAATGATGCAGTTGCTCCATATGTGCACATTCCTGATCTTATTATGCACCCATCACATGTTAAGCTTGTAAAGCTCATTATCTTGAGCTTCCAAGCATAATAACCTTATCTTTGCGTCCTCGACAACGCATCATAAGTCCCAAAAAAATAATTTTTGACAATTAAAAAAAATACAAATACCGGATGAATCAGACACAAGTCACCCGGTTACTAAAACTAACATTCCTAAACAACTTATACTAAAGACATCTAGTGAAGAAAAATTGACTACTCGATGACTTGTGTGTAAGACTTTCGGTAGTTACTTTTTTTTTTGCATTAACCGAAAAAGTTAAGTATAAGTTCTCTAAAAAAGAACATGTAAAAAAATGATTGTAGCTAAAAACTTACTATTAAGACATCTGAGAGTTTATGTGGATCAGACAACTTCTTTTCAAGACTCCTGATATGAAAAGTTGTTTCAAATTCTCTCAACTGTTAATATTGGTGCTCAAATTAAGTATGCATCCACTCTAGCCTTTAATTTGGATCTCTATCAATTAGGGTCACTAATGTGGCTTCCTCTAGAGTCCCCCCCCCCCCCCCCCACACACCCCCCATCTCAAAAATCATCCCTTAGTGGAAGGTAAAATAGGCAATCAACTTCATCTAAAGTAATCATCGTTTTACCAAATGACATATGAAAGGATGATATCTCAATGTGCCATATCTCAACAAATATTTATACAAGGTTGGCATCAATCCTCTTCAAACTGGTCTTTTAAAGTGAAGATAGTCCAGATTCATTCAACCAGCTATGTATCACATGTAGGAGATATGGTGGAACCCACTTTATGAGTTTACTCTCATGTGCTGCAATCTTAAGTTCTTTCTCCGAATCTCGTTCTTAAAAATAATTTAAAGTATAAATTATAAAATATAAATAATAATTAAAATCACTACTACGGAAAAGACATTTCACCACTGTTAAAAAATGGATACAATCATAGTTGACTAACCATGGCGAGGTAGGGTGTGATTGTGAGTGTATAGTTTACAATCAAGGTCTATTTCCCATTGTAGTAAACTGAAAAGCATGCTAAATATAACCATTGTTGTATTAAACAACCGTTGTGAAATTATTATTTTTTTAAAATATATATTTCGTAATCTTACAAAATTCTCAATTTATAAACTTGAACTTTATTGAATCGTATCAGACCAGAAACAACAACACACCCATTTGTGAATCATATCAGACCAAAAATTGTATTTCATCAAAGACAAAATTTCATTAAGAACCAAAATTTGTATATTACATCAAAGCAAAATGACACAAAACAACCTATAATTTGAACATCATTAAATCAAATAATAACATCCTTGTGTCTTGACTTTAAACACCTATAATTTTAAATAATAATAATTGTTAGTAAATAACCTTAGAAATTATAACTTACAATAAATTATAAATAAAAAATACTTACTTGTTAATTTTCCCATATGCATTATTGATGATCGCTACGAATAGCATGCACATCATCTCTATCAACTTCTTCAAATGAATTAGGGAATTATGTTGTGTTAGAAGGAGTGGAAGGAATATCAATTTTTTCATCACTATGAGGAATGTATTTTCCTTGGAGAATAATTGACCATCTCCTAGATAAGTACGAATGGTATTTCACATAAGAAACTTATTTTGATTGAGTAGCCGTGATGAAGGGTTCGGTCATATAAGTTGCCTTGTCAAGGTCAGCTCGTGTGAATCCTGACTCATCATTTTGTATACCATTATTATTGTGAACCCGCTTTCATTTAAATAAGGGCACTTAGAAAATAACTTAATCAATCTCCAAAATCTCCTCAATGACACCATAGAACGCTTTAGATGCCAATATAGGATTCTTATCTTTCGAACTAGAGAAATAAATGGATTCAGTCTCAACCATAACCCCCATTATTTTTTATTATAATATGATCATCATTTTCTTTTGTATAAAAGGAAATTAGAAATTTCATATGCACTTCAAGTTATCACATTAAATTTTGGCATGTACGACAACCATTTAATTATCTCTGATGCACTATTCTTATTAGAAATCCTTTTATTAAATCAACTTATGAATTTCTTATTATGATCTGTCAACAACCACTTGTCACTCATTCGAGTATATTTTGTCTTCATAACTTTTTTGTGAGTGTCTATGTAAGGTTGAACTTCATCAAGATAGAAATGTGCTTCAAGAACTACATATCGAGCCATTAACATAATATTTAAACTTTGAGTACCTCTACCTCCATATCTGTCAGCAATACGAGACTTTAAAATTCTTATAGACTCTATTTTCGACAAATAGTTTGAACAAAATTCAAAAGCTTCTTCTGTGATGTACCTTTCAAAAATCGAATCTTCCAGTTGGTGATTATTCTTTAGATATCCTTTAAATATATTCATGTATCTCTCTATATTGAATACATCCACCTTAAATAATCTGGACCACAAAACCTGATTTCTCTAACTAGATGAACAAGTAAGTGAATCATAATGCCAAAAAAATATTGGAGGAAAATATAACTCCAATTGACACAAGATTATTACAGCCTCGTCTTCTAATTCATCTAATTATTTGAAATCAAGAAATTTATTACATATGGCATTGAATAATAAGCACAATCTGGTTATAATTACTGTGATATTTTTTAAAAGGATGTCGCAGATAGCCACTGGTTGAAGTTGTTGCATCAAGACATGACAAAATGAGATTTTAAGCCAACTAACTTAAGATATTTCACTGATAAAACTTACTTGATGTTTGATGAGTAACCTTGGGGAACTTTGATACCATACAAACACTCGCAAAAACATTTCTTTTCCTTTTTAGATAAAGTGTGACATTCCAGAGGAAAATAAGTTCTTTTTCCTCTACCTTCTGGAGTCAACTGTTGTCGTATACCCATATTCATCATATCTAAACAAGAATTCTTACTATCTTTAGTCTTTCCTGGAATATCTAGAAGTGTTCACGTTAAACTATCACACACATTTTTCTCCACATGCATCACATCAAAATAATATCTTGCATTGAGGCTAGACCAATATGGAAGATCAAATAACACCGATCTCTTTTCAAATATTTCTCTCAACGGGACCTTTTTATTCTTTCCAAAGAAAATAATAAGGTGTTCTTTTCGTTAATAAATTTCATCACCAGTTAAACGTTTAAGAGCGATTTCAAAGTTCTGCTCTCTGTTAAAAACCTTTTGTAATCTACGATAAAGATGATTGGATTTTAGAAAATTTTGATTCCCAAGGTAAACCGTGTTTTTTGCAAACTCAAATTGGTGAAAACATGTATTATATTCACATATAGGACACATTTTATGTCCTTTGACACTGTATTTAGCCAAATTACCACATGCAGGAAAGTCATTAATTGTGCAACATAACATTGCACACATTTTAAAATTTTCTCCAGAATATGCATCATCAACGTCAACGCCTTCCTCCCCACAAAAGGATTAAATATTCAATTAATGAACTTAGATAAACATCTATATTGTTTCCAGGTTGTTTTGGTCCATAAGTCATCTTATTTAACAACATATATTTGGGCTTCATCCACAACCAAGGAGATAGGTTGTAAATCGTGAGAAGAACATACCACGAAGAATGATTAGTACTCAGATTACCAAAGGGGTTCATTCCATCCGTGACAAGCCCAAACCTAAGGTTTCTTGGCTCAAGCAAAAAATTTGGACACAACGAATCAATTTTCTTCCATTGCAAAGAATCATCTACATGGCGATTGTTTCCATCATATTTTCTTTCATTTGTGTGCCATCTAATATTCTTTGCATCATTCACATTGGCAAAATGTCTCTTGAACCTTGCAATTATTGTCAAGTACCTTAACACTTTAGCAGGAGATCACTTCTTGCTAACATTGTTATTGTCATTACCATTGTTGTCCTTCAACTTGTAGCACGACTCACCATATTCCGGAAATTTATCCAAAATTCTATACTCTTTCCTTTATAATATGCAATCATTGAAGCATGCTTGTATATTGATATAATCCAAACTCATTGGACACAATATCTTCTTGGCCTCATAACAACGATCAGACAAACTATTATCTTCTGGTAGCATTGTTTCAACAAATCAAGTAATCCCGTGAAAGTTTTATCCATCCACCCACTTTTTACCTTCAAATAAAACAATGTTAACAATACAAAAAATCATGTAAAACTTATGCACCACTTATATAAAGGCACATCCTTATCACTAGATAAAGTATCATAAAAATGGGCTTTCATAAAAGACGATTCTCCAATATCACAGATCATATCGTGTAGTCGATCATCCATATCTTCATCAACTTCATGCATTTGTGAGGTTGCATTTCAATTTTTACCTATTCTCTATGCCACACCCATGTTGTATAACTTTGACATATTCCATCATGACATAAGTGATGTAATATTTCTTCCTTTGACTGTTTTTTGATATTCTTAAAATTAACACAAGGAAAACAAAAGAGACCATTATTGTCGAAAATATTGTGTTCCGCAAATTCAAGGAATTCAAGAACTCATTCCTCATACACCAGACCTAGCCTATTAGCTTTCATACAACTACGATTCATAACAAATTCTGAAATATATATCAATAAGACTAATGTGAATGACACACTAATGCTACACATATAACATACTAATATGGTTATATGCATACTAATATATCCATCAAAAAAATATAAAACCAAAACCTAAATCATATTCATAACCAACTTCATGACATCAATCAGCAACCCAACAATTTCATTTGGAAAACAAAAATCTAAAGCATATTCCACATGTCTTTCTTTATTTTCAATAGAGTTATAACAGCAAAACGAAAATAAAAAAACATCACAGCGTGAGAACAAGACACATGACAACATCACATAACCTTATTACAACAAAAAACCAAAACATAAAGTAATCCAATTGCAATAAAATGAAAATCCTTATCGCATAAGGGAAAAACTCAGCCCCCCCCCCCCCCACACACACACACACACACACACACACACACACATATATATATATATATATATATATATATATATATATATATATAGAGAGAGAGAGAGAGAGAGAGAGAGATAGAGAGAGAGAGACCAACAATGAACAAGGAACAAGGAACACAGAAAGGTAACATACCATACTTCGAAGAGGAGGAAGTTAGCAAGAAATAATTTTTATTCCAAGAAATGAATGAAGATAGTGAAGATTGGACACTCCAAGAAATGAATCAAAATCGTGAAGATTGAGATTTTGCTATCGTTGTCGTCTGGTTCACTTGGGCATGTGTTATGAAGGAAATAAATAATCTGTTATGTTTTAATTTGGTAGAAAAGAATTTCACAACGGTTGCAAATACCAATTGTAGTGAAATCCGACACATATAACCGCGATTGATACAAACAATCATAGTTAATACTGTTTCAAGTTTTATTTAACAATACATGTTAAGAGACACACGCTTTTCTTTATTGAAAAAATAGAAAAATATTGATGTTGAGATTCGAAGCTTGTAACCCTTAATCTGTCACCACAGTTGTTATTATAAATTGCGATGAAAAGTCTTTTAATAAAAAAAACCAAGCTGTTAAAAATGAGATATTATTACACTTGACAAAATGGCCGTAGTAATACGGTGTTACTAAAGATATATTTTGTAGTAGTGAATTAAATATTATTCAACCTGATAAAAAAAGAGTTACTTACCTCTATGTATCATAAGTGGCGAGCAACATGATACTTGTACCGTACAAGAAGAGATGTGTCGTACGATCTTCTTGAAGAATGGTGTGGTTGCTCCACATGTGCACATTCCTATTCTTGTTATGCATCCATCACCTGTTGAACTTGTAAAGCCCGTCATCTTGAGCCTCAAAGCAGAATAACCCTATCGTTGCATCCTCGACGATGCATCACTAGTAAAAAAGATAATTTTTTGACAATTTAAAAAAACATAAATAATGGATGAGTCAAACAAAATTCATCCGGTCACTAAAACTAACATTCCCAAACAACTTATACTAAAGATATTTGGTGAAAGAAAATTAACTATCCAATCACTTATGTTTAAGACTTGTGATAGTTTTTTTTTTGTTGCATTAAGTAGATAACTTAAGTATAATTTCTTTAAAGAAGAACATGTAAAAAGGATTGTATCAAACAACTTATTATTAAGACTTCTGAGAATTTACGTGGATCAGATAACTTCTCTTCAAGACTTCTGATATGAAAAGTTGTTTTAAATTCTCTCAATTGTCAATATTGAACCGGATTCTTCAAAATGAAATGAGAAAAAAATTAAACAAAATTAATTTTAAACTATTTAGTATAAGGTTTAATGGTTAACTCGCGTAAATTAAGTTATAAGGGTTGGGAGAAAATTATTACGGTTTAGGATACAATTTTCTCGTTCAGAGTACACTAATGTGCCACACGAGGTGGTCATTTATTTATATTGCACTACAAGCTACTCCCTCCATTCCTTTTTAAGTGTCAATTTCTTGAAAAAAATTGTTTCTTTTTAATTGTCACTTGCAAAGTTCAAGATAGTATTAATTACAATTTTGTCAAAATTACCTCTAGATAATTATTACAGAGAGAAAAAAATGAATATAATAAGTAATTAAGGGTATTATAGGTAAAAGAAAAATTATTGTTTGAAAAGTAACAATAATGATTAGCTTCCTTTGTAGGTGTAAAAAATAAAAAAACGACACTTAAAAAGGAACGGAGGGAGTATCAAACTCGGTCACCGTGGGTTTTATGAATCATTTATGGTGTCTATCTGTCTTTTATTATTCAATATTTTGATTAAATTTTAAATACGTAAAAGATTTCTTAAAATAGCAAGAGTTGTTGTGGTTTTAGTATTTCTTTAAAAAATCAATCTTTACAAATATATCATTTTTTTTGTTTTTGGATCTTATTATTTTATTTTATTTCTTACATAAATTTATTCATATTAAAATCAACTATTATTATTTATAGAATATTTAACTTAAGTAAATATATTTTATAGGGTTTTAAAACAAAAAGTAATTATACCTGTAAGAATTTAAAATAAAGTGTGTTTTGTCAAAAAAAATAAAAATTAATATAGTTGCAACGACAAAAAAATTATATTTACACCTTTAGTTTATTTAAAAAAAATTAAATAGATTTTTTTTAAATAGTAAAATAATATATTATAAAAGACTAAAGCCTAAAATAACAAGGATAACAAAGGCACAGGAAGTGCCAAAACAAGAAAATAATGTCAAAATACAACAAACAACAACAAAACAAAGAAAAAAAATACTAGAAAAAAACCACAACCAACCAGCAAACAAAACCACCATAGAAAAACCATATCAACTACATAGAAACATAATTCCCCAATAACACCAAGCTAGATCTCAAACCACAGATCCACCAAAAATAGAACCAGAGCTAAAGGAAGCAACACCGACCATATAAAACCAAGGAGTCAAGCCAATAATCTCGACCCACTATTGGATCAGAAACATGATAGGATTTTGAAGTGAATCATTGAAGGATAAAAAGTTCAGTTAGGACTCATGATAGAGCCAACTCTATGTTAAAAAGAATACATTTATCCTCCAACTCTTTCACATTAGATGAAATATTGGTGAAGAATCATTACGAGCCAACCAAATAGTCCACATCATAACATACCAAATAAGAATAAACCTACCCCTTAACTTAGCCCTAGGATGCAAAGAGTGAAAAACTCAAAGACAAGACAAAGATCCCTAGGGAGAGGCAAATGCACACCTAACCACCCAAAACTCTTATACCAGACACTAGCAACTAGACTACAAGTCACAAACAAATAAGATACGACTCAACATGATCCCCGTAAAAAGTACATAGAGTCCCGCCCAGATCGGTAATAACATTTTTCTTAAATAGATTTTCTTTATAAGGAAATCTATCTTGCAGAAGTTTCCAAGAGAAGACTTGCACCTTATAGGGGGGCAGCAATCCCAAACAGCAGAAAGAATTTAGAGTGCAAACTGGACAATCTCAACTGGTGTAAAACTACTCTCAGCAATGGCTTGGTAAGCTGAGGCCACGAAAAAGGAGTCATCTCTAACATGCCTCCACTTTCACGAATCAAGCTTCGTAGAGAGATGAATCAAGTTTTTCTAATTAATAAAAGTTAAATATAGGCTAACTGGAAAAAAAAATAAGAAAATCATCCCTTACTTTTAAAATATACAATTCACTGGAAAAATGTATAATGAATATGTACAATAAGAAAAATATTATAGAGTAATGATATTCTAACAAATATATGTGGATGTTTATAGGTATGAATCGACCTGCGAATCCCCGAATTCAAACCAAACTAACATGTTATTTATCTGAGTTTGTTCAAATACGAGGATAATCGACAATATTAATGAATAACTGGAACATATAAATATCATGATCAAAATAAATACATGAGTGTTTGGATAATTACATATAACTCCAACAAAAGAGAGTCTGCATACTCTTACGCCTAGTAGCTTTAAATAAGTGATAAAGAAAGATGAAAAGGAACCATCGATTGATCTCTCTGATGGGATAAAGCCTCCATCTTCAATCTTTATTTCCTTCAGAATGTTCCCTCTCTATTCTTTGTTTTCTCTCATTTTGTTATATTATGTATTGAGTTAATTAATCAAAGGGATGGTGAGAGCTCTATTTATAGGGGTGCTGAACATACATTTTTTCCAAACAACTAATCAACTCACATAGTGAGTACTATTTTCTTCCCCATGAAGTTACTTCCAGCTTAGCCAAGTGAGGCTCAAAACCACCCTATTTTCGTCCAAAGACCAAATTAGCTCTCCCAGCAAGAATTTTCTATAGTAGGTCCTATGCTCACTGCCATGATTTCGTTGATCGAGCCCAAGCTCACTTAGCGAACCCTCTATTATTTAGAATCATATTCTATGATACTTTTGGAATTCAAGGATTGTTTAACATGTATTTGATAAATTCATAGTCATAAAGTTCGTTAAGATGCTAAAATTGAAGGTATCCACTATTTATGATAAATTGAGAGATTTTCATAAGATTACTTGTTAGATAACTTAATAAGTTCCCTAACATGTATATGTAAAAAACACTTAATTTTGGAACTTATAAATATCATATCATATTCATACATTAGATAAAGTCATTAAATGGATCATTATCCAACATGTTATTCCACTATGTTAAAACTTTACTTCCAAGTTATGATTTATTTGTTTTTGGCCAACTGACATTAACCAATTATTGTATTATCTTTCAATGGACATTTTGTATGTGTAAGTATTCACAATAAAATTAGTAGCAAGTGTTTAAGTAAAATTATCGATCTCACAAGGATTGTATTAACTTTAGTGATTCTCATACAAGAACAAAAATAATAAAATAGTTTATTGTTGTCACGTGGTTAGAAACAAAAAAAAAGACAACTTGGAACTAAATGTTTTTAACATAGTGGAATAAAATGTTGGACAATGATCCATTTAATGACTTCATCTAATGTATGAGTATGATTTTTTATGTCATGATATATGAGGCCATGACATAACCTAGTGTTGTATGGCTACAACGTTAAAATATGTATTGATTCACTATGCAACTTATTCTTAATCCTTGTAATAACATCAATACATTTCAACTAATTGTTGTGATTACCTCTATGACCCTAGTTCTTATTGCCTAAAGTTCCCATGTTGGAAAAGTATACCTATTGGATTTTTAATAATATTTGTTCACATAATTCATTTATTAAAATATTCTTTAGTCCTAATAATCTATTATATATTCTTAAAATGATTAGTCGATGTCGCATCCGCGAAAAAACAACCGGCGGGACTCAAATAAAAACACAACACAGAGCCGCCACTGCGCGTTATTTATCCCAAGATAGGGAAAGGAAACGCTCAGAGAAACCTGGAAAGGAAATGGTCTTGCGACCAAAGAGAAAGGGTAAGGGAGTCGGTTACGCAAGGGGAAGGTATTAGCACCCCTCACGTCCGTCGTACTCGACGGGATCCACGTTCTAAAATAAAGAATAGGTTGCTAAAACATCACACACACACAGGGAACGCAGGTGGGGTTAAGAGAAGGGAGCTCGATAGGACGTCGCATCCTATGCCTACATATCTCGTCTGGAACGAGAATCAGAGCCACTGTAGTTCGGCTTACGCACGCCAAACAACACAAAACACACAAACAGATGGCAAACATGGAGCCTGACAACCACTCGATGGAATGACGTCGGCATCCGAACCAAAACACACTCAAAAGGGCAAACGTGGAGCCCGACCGCCAATCACTGGACTTACGTCGGCATCCGAACCCAACACACAACAGATAACAGGTAAACACACAAAAAAGGAAAAAAAGGTTGCCCGGAGTGGTCTCGCACGACCACCTGCCTACATACCTCGTCTGGAACAAGGATCAGGGCGATGTAGTTCCCCCTCAAGGGAATGAATCACTAGCCAGAAACCAGGGAAAGACACACTACTAGGGAGCTGGACTCGAGCCTAGTGTTGTCATGCATCGTTACCCTAAGTTCAGTTTTCTATCCTACTTGCATAAGCAAACTACTCCTATCCAGGAAAGAAGCAAGCATACAAGCATACAAAATAATTCAAGCATACATCGAATGAGGACAAGCATCTCAAACAGATATCCACATAGCACGCACTATAACCAAACAAGTGGGCTCACACAATAGGTTTGACTGCCTCAGCAAGTCATCTGTACGGGCTGCGTTTGCTCTTAACCTTGCCATTACGAGGCTAAGGTGAAGCAGATGAAAGGTGAAGTGAGGATCAGACCTCACAGCTCTTATCCCTGACCAGGGAGAGCTTCAGACAAGGGAGCGTGGGTCCAGAATGGAGGGACCCTTCTACGCTCGAAGACTCTGACTCGATTGTGCGACAGCACAGATCTTGGGCTTGTGCCCCAATGCATCAACACACAGCCGTGTGAGCAGAGGGACGACACACAGAATAGTGGGGGATAGATTGCTTATCCCTAACTTCCACCAATTGCCTCTTTTAGAGGACTTTCACCTGCTTGGCACGAAAAATAAACAACCACAATCATTGCCTCTTAAGGAGGACTTCAGACAGTTTGCCCGGTCAAATAACAGACCGGGTCTCCAGACTACATGAAGTTAGGAAGTTATACCTCAATGCAAGTTGCTTAAGCAAAGCAAAGCAAAAGTTCACAAGGAACTGAGCAACTAAAAGTACCTGGAAACAGTCAAACACAGTTAGTACTCAGACAGGCAAAAATAAACAGCAAGTATTAATCAGTCGGACTATACAAACTAATGCACAACAAAGGCAAGCTATGAGCTCAAGCCCAAACTTCACAACCTACAAAACAAAGTTATGTTAGTGTACAAACATCAAATAACATCAATTGAATTGACTTGGATCATTCTCCATAAGCATTGCACCTTTTCATCCTGAAAACTCAATCAAATGTTAGAAACTAGACCACTAGGCCAAGCCTAGGGTCCAAAGGCAAGAAAAATTCCTAAACAGCAAGGGATATCCAACCAAAGTCAAATTAATGTCAAACAAAAGCCAACACAATTAGTCCCATGTCCATATCATTCACCATATCCATTTTATGCACAAAACAATTCAATTTAGGTCAAATGGAACATCAAACATCCAAACAGAACTATTGCATTAAATTCCATATCAAAACAATTCCAAAAATCCTCAAATAATTTACACCTAAACAGGACATAATCAAGGTCCAGCATGTCAAATTTTAGCTTAATTGGACAAAGGAAACCATGTCAATGAAAATCAACAAAAACAGACACAATTACATGCTCCAAATCACAACATCAACACATGCATTCACTTCAAAAATTCATAAGTCCATGAAAACAATAAAGAAATGAATGGGACCAAAAGCATCATGTTCTATCATGTGTCTATAACCAGCAAGCCAAATTTCATGTTCATTCAATACCATATGAGCATTTCACATAAGATCTACCAACCTATGTCACACAAGCTTGCACAATTGGCCAACAGAGATGAAAAATAGCAATCAAATTGAAAATGCAATGGAAAAATCCAGAAAAATACACATAGCATCTTAACATGTTAATGAATATCCATGCAAAATTTCACATCATTCTAACAAGTCTAGGTCATTCAAATAAATCCAGCAAGTTGACATAATGAGGTGTGACACAAATTGTCACACCTAGATTCCAAAATTCATAACTCAAACACCAGGAATCCAAAATTCATGAAATTTACATGTAAATAAACATCAACCAGTCCACAATCACCACAAAATTTTTGAAGAATTTATTTCACAGCATGAGGATTTCACAATGGATATGGTAGAATGTATCAAAATGGCACACATGTTAAACAACCCTAGGTCAAACCTAATTTCTACCATGCACAAATTCAATCAATAGGTCAATAAAATTCTAGAGTCAATTAGGAAGTCAACAAAAAAATCCACATATTTTTCTGATTTTTAAAACATTTTTTATGAATTTTTTAAAGTGTTTATGAATTTTTAATAATTATTTTAATTAATTGGATTTTACTAATGGCAAATCTGTAATTAGGGGAACAGTACCGCGGTAAACTCCTTATTCAAATTTTCAAACAGGATTATGGATCAAACACTCTACATGTCCAGAAACTTCATCTTCCAAGTCCAGAAACGTAAGAACACGATGAACATCGAATCATCACCAAAATGAGCAAATGCATACTCGTTGGAACCGTCTTAACATGTAGAATCCAAATATCAACCTAATTTAACCTACAAGTTCATGTATCTTCTAAATCGATGGAGTTAGGGTTTGGTATCATAACTTCCAATCCAGATTTCTTAACCTACGTTGCATCATAATCAAAGCTACGCATATCACTGGTTTCTACATGGCACGAGCTTTCAAACGCACATAATAATTAAGCAATTAGTGAAACTCGAAATTCACACACCTGGAGATGACAGCGCTGGAATTGGTGTTCTTGAGCTTCGATTTCCACAAACAGATGTAGCAATATCCTCAAGAAGGTGAATGATGTGATCGGGTTCGAGTGAATCAACTTCTAACGCACGAAATCTTGATTCGCCATGAATGATGCAATCTTGCACAGCTGCAAATGGAAGCTCCTTTCAATCCAAACTTCAAAAACAGATGGAGATGATGATGAGAGGAATTGGCAGCAAGAAGAATTTCGCAATTTGAGCTAGAATTGAGGAAGTTCTTGTCAATTGAAGTTCTATGTGTTCTTGAGAATTTGAGAGAATGTGATGAGTTTTTGGATCTGATTTGGTGAAATGTGAATTCTGTTATGATTTAGAGATGATTAAGAATATATACTCTTGCTTAATCCATGCTTAACCATGCTACTTAACCAATTGGAAATGATTAGTGAAAATGTCACTTTCAAGCTAGGGGCAAAATTGTATTCTCACATGCCAGCTCATGACAGCTCAATGCCACCTCATACACCTCCTAAACACCTGTCATGAGCTGTTGCCACTTGTTTCACCTTCATTGGATACATATTTCTCATTTTCACTATGTGATGGCTTATGTGTTCATTTTCAAGTCCATTTCAAAAGCCAATTTCCAAACCATGAAGCCTTGGCATATTATGAATATTCCAACAAGTTTCAAATTCCATTTATGAAGTGTTGCAAAAATCCCCACTCAAAAATTCCAATTATTTCACAAGTTGGACAATTTTGCCCCTGGTCCATTTAACTGTCCAGTTGAAATTTGACTTTTTGCATTGACCATTTTTGGGAAAATCCAATTATGCACCATGAAAGTACATGTCAAATGGAGTTTGTGCATATAAAGAACTTCCAATTTGGACAATCCATGTGGAAGTTATGGCCCCCTGATTATGGGTCATTTCTGAAATTCACTGGACCACAACTTGACAACCATACATGGGATTTTCAAGTTCTTGGACTTTTTGGAAAGGTGAGAACAAGATCTACAACTTTCATGTTGAACAAATTTCCATTTGAAGCTTCCTTGGACACGTGGTCTTGAGGTCAAAAACTTTCCATTTTGGGAAACTTCCATTACAAGTCACTTTCTATTTTTGGCAGTTTTTGTTCTGACTTGATTTTCTCCATTCTTAAGCTTTGAGATGTCATACAACACTTGTCCCAACATGAATGAAGTGTATCCAACTCATTTCCACCTCCAAATCCATTAAATCATGTACAGTTGACCACAGTTGACTTTTCAACTGATAGATAAATCTGGCAATGCATTGATCAATCTGAGCTCCAATTCTCTGATGAAATGGCTCAAGGGTGAAACCCTAGCCTCAATAAGCACAATAAAATCATAGAATGAACCCCATAGCCATCATAGACCCCATCTCCTAGCCATGCCCTAATTGACCCAATGCAACTGATTAGGGTTGACCAGTGGTCAAAACCCTAATCTCAAGGAATGAGCTTCAATCTCCTGATGAAATCCAACCATGATGATGATGATGAATCATTTAAATCAAGATGAAGACCAATATCCATTGAGAATCATAAAACCCTAATTCATAGCCCAATCCTCAGATGGTCAATGATCAGTCAATAAAACCTTAGGCTTGCACTTTGACTTCCTCATCTTCTGATCAAGACTTGGGAGTATGGCTTGCACAATGTAACCACATGATATGCAATATGCAATGCCTAATGACCTAAAATGATATGCAAATATGCTATGCTAGTCCCAAGAGAGGAGGACAAATTTTGAGGTGTTACAGCTGCCCCTATTCAATCCACTGTGAACCTGTCGATATGAATAGCCTCGGCTTTCAGATGATCAGGATGAAGAGTGATTGAATACCAAGAACAGACGAACAATTT
Organism: Lathyrus oleraceus; assembly: GCF_024323335.1. Classification (NCBI taxonomy): domain Eukaryota; kingdom Viridiplantae; phylum Streptophyta; class Magnoliopsida; order Fabales; family Fabaceae; genus Lathyrus; species Lathyrus oleraceus. Next base: position 297,446,128 of record NC_066584.1, read on the forward strand.
GCACTCTGATCGGGATATAATTAACAACGCCCGTCCGCATTGGCGAAGAAACAATCTTGAAGAAGAATCCGTCTGGTACGGAGAAAGTCGGCTTGAATACCGAAATGACAACGTCGACCTGGATACCAAAATAAATGGTAACACAGGGATAACCATGGCTTGAACACCACTCATCCGCTCGGGATTATTATTTCTCCTTTTTCATTTTCTTGGCCTGAACACCACTTCGGTCTGGATACCACTTCGGTCTGGATACCACTTCGGTCTGGATACCGGGAAACTGGCCGGATTGCCGCAAGCTGCATCGATCTAATCTTCGTGAGCTTCTTCGATCTGGAAATCGGAACTGGCCGGAGTGCCACAAGTTTTTCGTCCTGACTGTTGAGAACCTCTTCGATCTGGAAATCGGAAATTGGCCGGAGTGCCACAAGTTCTTCGTCCTGACTGTTGAGAACCTCTTCGATTTGGAAATCGGAAACTGGCCGGATTGCCACAAGTTCTTCGTCCTGACTGTTGAGAACCTCTTCGATCTGGAAATCGGAAACTGGCCGGAGTGCCACAAGTTCTTCGTCCTGATGGTTGAGAACTTCTTCGATCTGGAAATCGGAAACTGGCCGGAGTGCCACAAGTTCTTCGTCCTGATGGTTGAGAACCTCTTCGATCTGGAAATCGGAAACTGGCCGGAATACCACAAGTTCTTCGTCCTGACTGTTGAGAACCTCTTCGATCTGGAAATCGGAAACTGGCCGGAATGCCACAAGTTCTTCGTCCTGACTGTTGAGAACCTCTTCGATCTGGAAATCGGAAACTGGCCGGAATGCCACAAGTTCTTCGTCCTGACTGTTGAGAACCTCTTCGATCTGGAAATCGGAAACTGGCCGGAGTGTCACAAGTTCTTCGTCCTGATGGTTGAGAACTTCTTCGATCTAGAAATCGGAAACTGGCCGGAGTGCCACAACGACCCATGCTGAGGATGACAAGCCCTGAGCCGACTGCTCTCTATTCAACCCTGGCAGACAAACACTTCGCGTTTAGCTGGGGATTATCTTCTTTCTTGTTTTTCTTTTTGGACCCCGAAACTTTCTTGATTAACATTCCCATTTCTGCTTGACAGAAACTTACCCTCCAGTATCGTACTACTGGGGAATATCCTTGATTAAAACTATGATGCTAGACTCCTCGGAGTAACACCTTCACTGTCTGATAAAACCAATCCTCAAGCGGTAACCACGGCTTGAATCGCGCTGATCGCGTAACGTCCTCTGATTTTATTTCCATCTCTGTCCGACGGAAACATTTCCTCCAATATCGCACTACTGGGGAACATTGCTGATCTGACGTCATGATGCTAAACTCCACAGAGCAACATCTTCGCTTTCTGGCACAACCACCTCTCAAACGGTAACCACGGCTTGAGACTAGCTATATGCTTGCAACAATGATGCATGATCTTTTTCTGCGTAATGCTCCATAATTATGGAAATGCTACGCGATTTATTATTTTTTCTATGCGATATGCTATGCTTACGCTACATGATGAATGCATAAAAAGCATCCCCCTCAAGGGACTCTTCTGAGGAGCACGAGACACTCTGCTGAGGAACTCATCAATACTCCGATTCCACCCTGCTGGGGAATAGTACTGCTGCTGGGAATAAGGCAACCCTTGCTGGGGAAAAACCTCCTTTGCACCCAATCCGCTCGAGGAAATGCTGAGGATAAGAACCACCAACACTCTGTGGGGATACAGTCTTTGACTTGCTGAGGATATAAATCCTGACTCTGCTTCAGGAAACCCTCACAGATACCTGACGACTTCACTGGGGAAGCGCTCACATATACTCCGCTGGGAAACAGCAACCTCCAGGACTGTCGACTGGGGAAACATCAATCTATCACCGGCTGGGGATAACCATCCTGACCCTGCTAGGGAACCGCATACTACTCCGCTGGGGACAACCCATGCAATCCATAGATAGCATCAACTCAGCTGGGAACGCAAAAATCCGTCTGCTACGGGAACTCATCCAATCCACTGGTAGGATGAACACTGCTGGAGATATATTTCATTGAGACCCGCTCCACTCGGGGAATAGCAACCTCCTGACCTGGCTACTGAGGAAACACCGTTTAAACCTGCGGGGATAACCATCTCGACTCGGCTAAGGGATCCATAGACCTTAGATCTGCTGGGGAGTTGGTCCTCTACTTCTGCTTGGGGACCTAGCTGGGAAAATGAGAAAAGTTGGTATAGAACACCCATCGACTCGTCGAACCATGGTATCCACCTCCCAATCTCGTATCAGCTTTCCACTTTTGAGAACTCCCAGACTCGTCTGGACCTTTTCTACTCCATCATCTTGTATTCCAAATCGCTCCGCGCTCGACGAGAAACGTACTCCTGGGATTTATACATACTTTTCAATCTTCCGACTTTGAAGAGTCTTCTTGATTAATTCCAAAGGTCGTCGTACGTCCTTCGTCGTCTCTCATCCCTTCATCCTCATTCGTTTCTGGTCAGACCCTGCGGGGAATTTTACAGACTTTCCAATCTTCCGATTTTGAAGAGTCTTCTTGATTATCATCAAGGATCGTCGTACGCCTCAACGTCACTTCGTCGTTTTTCATTCATTCGTCCCTGAGCGAACTCTCTGGGGATCTGTTTTGTAACAGCTTCCACATCACACCCTGCAAGTGAGTGAAAATACCTAACAGCACCTGCAAAAGAGATCGTTAGATAAAACCGTGTCCCAGGCGTGTCAAGATTTCAACACTTGGGTCACCCAACCTTCCAAATAAGATTTCAAGCTTTCAATCTTATAAACATGCATTGGAAGGAACCTGTATGTCTTAAAATGCAAGATTCTTTATCAAAATATCTGGATGTTTTTGCAATCAAAGCGGTAATGAAAAACAAAAACAAAATTATTTGACTGACTATGCATTTTATTGATTGGAAAAGTGTGGCTCAAATTGAGCAATACAAAGGAAGCAATTCCTGAAAAGAGGTAATTGCACAAAAGGAAAAAATCTATCCTAATGGCAATGTGAAACCCGCGATCTCATCGAGTTCCAACTCGCTTACACCCCATATGTCCTCAGACTCTCCGTGCTTTCTGCCTTCTGAACAAGACGCTTCTGATTGATCCCTACCGGGTATTATCCATGATGCTTTAACCAAAGCGTAAACGATCATGCTAGACGCAGTTGTTCGTTTCAATCCCTCTTTTGCCTGGACCGCCCTTTCGGGTTTTCAGTCCACCGGGATACCCATTTTTGCCCAAGTCGCCTTTTCAGGTTTTCGACTTGCCGGGTGTACAATTTTTCATTTTTTATCCCTAATTTTTGCCCGAACCTTTCTTTCTGTTTTTGGTTCGCCGGGATGCCCATTTTTGCCTGGACTATTTTATTCTTTTCGTCCAGCGGGTCTCCTTATACGAAGTATTTTTTAACTGCGTCCGCATTCACAGGGGATGGAAAATCCTCGCCATCCATGGTCGTTAACAACAAGGCTCCGCCAGAGAAGACCTTCTTGACCACGAATGGACCTTCATAATTCGGTGTCCATTTGCCCCTTCGATCGTTTTGAGGAGGAAGGATCCTTTTCAGCCCCATATCACCCACGTGATACACCCGAGGTCGTACCTTTCTGTCAAAAGCACGCTTCATCCTTTGCTGATACAACTGCCTATGACAGATGGCTGTCAGCCTCTTTTCTTCAATCAGGCTCAACTCTTCATACCGGGTCCTTACCCATTCAGCCTCTTGCAACTTGACATCCATCAGGACTCTCAAAGAGGGAATCTGAACCTCAACAGGTAACACCGCCTCCATCCCATATACCAATGAGAGAGGAGTTGCCCCAGTAGATGTACGCACCGACGTTCGATACCCATGCAATGCAAACGGCAACATCTCATGCCAGTCTCTGTAGGTTACCACCATTTTCTGCACAATCACACCATTGGTGTATTCAAACGTTATCCGGGCAACAAAAGCTCATTCACCTTAACCTCCCCATCAGACATCAGAATCCGTTCAGATTCAGGGTCAAGCCCCTCCTCCGTGATCGGTTACTCTCAATCTTTCGATTAGAGCACCTCGAGATGTCCTCATCAGGGAACTCAAACTTCCTCGGTTGATAATCCTCCACGGGTTGCTGGGCGATGTAATCAGACAACACCCTCCCCTTGATTGCTTTCTGAGAGCATCACAAATCAGTCAACATTCTTTTGCTCTTCTCGCAACCCGTCCGGTCAATGCTAGCTTCTCAGATATGTACTTGATCAGATCCATCTTGAAATCCACAAAGTGGTATGAATCAGCATATACTGTCTCAGTCGGCGAGCAGCCTATGCCAAAGTACATCAAGTTTTCTCGAAGAGTGAATGTATTGTTTCACAGTCGGTAAACTTTTTGCTTAGGTAAATTGCATGCTCTTTTCGACAAGACTCGTCATGCTGACCCAATACACCTCGTAGACCCCTCGAAGGCCGTAAAGTACAGAATTGATAATTGCTCCTTCCACGGGAGGTATCAGAATCAGAGGTTCCTGCAACTTATTCTTTTATTTTTCAATGCCTCTTGGCAATCATTATTTCACCTGACCGTTTGATCTTTTTTTTTTCAACAACTTGAATATAGGTTCACATGCGGCTGTTAGATGAGATGTGAACCATGACAGGTAGTTCAATCTTTCTAAGAAACCACGAACCTACTCTTTTTCCTTTTTCTCGGTTCAGGCGTTTCCCTTATTGTTCTTTTTTTTTTTTTTTTTTTTTTTAGCAGGATCAACCTCGATTCCTCTTTTATAATGAACCCCAGCAGCTTACCGGACCGCACTCTGATAGTGCACTCATTCGAATTCAACCTCAGTCTGAATTGTCAACTGGTCAAACGACCTGCCCCAGTCTGCCAGATGCCCCTCTTCTGTTTGGGACTTTGCTATCATGTCATCATCATAGCATTTGATTTCATGATGAATCATATCATGAAACAAAGTCACCATAGCTCTCTGATAAGTAGCACCGGCGTTCCGCTTCTCTAGAGGACAGTCTTCTTTCCAAGGCAGCTTGTGCACAACGACATTGGTACTTGACCCTGGCATATCCTGACATGACCAGGCGAAGGTATCCACATGTCCCTTCAATAGGACTACCGTTCTGCTCTCGACTCGCCTCTGAAGCGGCCCCAATTTTCCTATTTCCTTCCTGACCTCGGCGGTGCTTGGAATAACAATCTCAACCCGCTTCACGTGCGGCTGAATCACCTTCTCCTCTTGTTTTGACAACCTGGTTAATTCCAGCAGATCACAATCTTCTTCGTCTTCTTCTTCAGCAAGATAGATCGGTTTGTCGAAGTCATATGAGGTGTAACCAAATTGTTATCAACGAGATCCGGAGAATTATTTTTGAACTTTGGGACGAGACAAATCAAAAAAGAAAAATGAAAACAAACATTGCCATTTTTATTTGTTTTTAAACTGCAAAAATAAATGAAAAACAGGGAACACCGCTTTTTGACTGAAAAACATCCATTTATTAATGATGCAGAAATGCAAAATTTAAACATGAGGTGGCCCTTACAATGGACCATTACGTGTCGGGCAACACGCATGGCTTTCATGCGGATAAAGACTGAAAACAAGAAATATTACTCTTCCGAATGAGTAACAGTGATGATCTTTTTTAGGCCTTCCAGTTCTGGATTCCCATCCCTGGTACGCACGACTTTATCCAACCATCAAACTTGCAGTCACTGACAGTCCTTTCACCCATTGCACAGGCGTGATCCGAATCTTCAGCAATTGCACTCACCACTGCCTGACCATGCGCCGACATTGGATTAGCATTAACATTTGGTGATGGCGCAAAATTGATAGCCTTGGAGTCTACCAGATCCTGGACAACGTTCTTGAATGCTCTACAGCCCTCAATGTTATGCCCCGGTGTTCCAGAATGAAATTCACACTGGGTGTTCTCATCATAGTTAGGAGGCTTCTGATCTGATCTCATCGGAACCATCGCCCTCGGCTGAACCAACCCAAAATCCATCAACTCTTTAAACAGAACAGCATATGTCACGGGCGGCTTGTCGAAATGGCGATCAACCCCTTTTCCTTTCACCTGGTACCCGGCTCTCTGTTGAGGTGGCTGACGTTGCTGTCGTACTGACTGATTACCAGCAGGGATGGTTACAGCAGCAGTGTGCTGGTAGTAACGACCCCTACCGTGTCCTTTCTAGGCATGCACAACACTTGATTCACCCTCATCCTTGTGCTGGTCATTACCAAAGGATTTCTTCGGTCCAGATGACGAAGCGTTTCCTTGCATGTTCCCCATCTTCAGCCAGCTTTCAATTCTCCCCACCTTTTCGGCAATTACTTTCTGCCCCAAGGCGAACTCTTGCATGACATGAATCAGCTCTCCCATTTTCTCTTTCAGCTCGAGAACGTCGGCGTTGGACGGATTCATTATTCCTGTGAGTATTGCGTCTGGTGAAGTATCTGTGAGGACGGGTTGAGTGCAAGGGTACAACTCTGCGAGCACGAGCAATGATTCCTGCAAAACAGCAAACAGGTTAATATGCATGAATGCAACGTCTATCCATATGAGGAAGATTCTGTCCTTTGATTCTGGTTTCATCGAGACAGCTAATATTTTGACATCCACATTCTGAAATTCAAGATGTCTCTCAACCAGATTCTCAATCAATAATACTCCCCATATGGCTAGACGTGAGTTTGATGCAGATGAATGCAAAATGAGAATGATGCAGATGTACGCAATGCACTGGGCCATCCTCCAAGTCATCTGATCATTTGTTGCTCTGAGTCACAGCCTTGATTTCTGAACTGATCATAACCATCTGAGGAGTATGTAACCATCAATCCAACTCAAGGGTTCCGAAATAAACGGAACTGAAAGATACATCATCATCATCATCTGACAATCTCTGAGTAGATACCCAATAACCTCTGAATCGGCCCGGGGAATCCTGAAATAAACGGATCCCCACTGATAAACAACTCAGCCCGGGGAATCCTGAAATAAACGGACTCCCACTGATAAATCACGGACAGCACTCCGGCGTCACCGTAATAAATGACCATAAATCCGACTTATAAATAGGACTCTGATCAACTGAACCAAAAGTCACCATCTGAATCACCATCTGAACATGCATCTGAAAGAATCACCCTCCCCTCACAGGTAAATTCTAATCAGGTCATCCTAAGGCGGATAATAGTCTCGACAATCGGGCAAAGATACTCAATGGGTTTGCCCTTTCGGGTGTGCCATTGTAGCTCTCCTGAGATCGTCTAAACCAAAGATCCGGGAAATGATCGGTCACCAGAGTCAACAGTTCAGATGACGTAACTCAACCAAAGTGGAATATCCACAGAGGCAAGCACTATCAAATGAACCTCGTCCGGCTTGTGGTACATCATGCTGCCAGGCACATGTTGACTTAACATGAAGGAGGCAACATGAGACCACACTAATCCTAGGTGTATACTCGGGCCTGGGTTTTAGCCCCACTCAGAACACCCACCCCAAAACAGAGGAATCACCTGCACAGAGGATAGCAACATGATAGTATGATGCATGCAAATATTTATGCAAATATATACACAGGTTAGAATAATAAATGCAATAAATAACAGCAAAACAAGCAACCTAAACTATCCTAGAACGCTAGGAAGGACTCGCTAAGGGAAGATGGACCAGCACAGGTCAACATCTAACATGTAGATCCCCAGCAGAGTCGCCAGCTGTCGCATCCGCGAAAAAACAACCGGCGGGACTCAAATAAAAACACAACATAGAGCCGCCACTGCGCGTTATTTATCCCAAGATAGGGAAAGGAAACGCTCAGAGAAAACTGGAAAGGAAATGGTCTTGCGACCAAAGAGAAAGGGTAAGGGAGTCGGTTACGCAAGGGGAAGGTATTAGCACCCCTCACGTCCGTCGTACTCGACGGGATCCACGTTCTAAAATAAAGAATAGGTTGCTAAAACATCACACACACACAGGGAACGCAGGTGGGGTTAAGAGAAGGGAGCTCGATAGGACGTCGCATCCTATGCCTACATATCTCGTCTGGAACGAGAATCAGAGCCACTGTAGTTCGGCTTACGCACGCCAAACAACACAAAACACACAAACAGATGGCAAACATGGAGCCTGACAACCACTCGATGGAATGACGTCGGCATCCGAACCAAAACACACTCAAAAGGGCAAACGTGGAGCCCGACCGCCAATCACTGGACTTACGTCGGCATCCGAACCCAACACACAACAGATAACAGGTAAACACACAAAAAAGGAAAAAAGGTTGCCCGGAGTGGTCTCGCACGACCACCTGCCTACATACCTCGTCTGGAACAAGGATCAGGGCGATGTAGTTCCCCCTCAAGGGAATGAATCACTAGCCAGAAACCAGGGAAAGACACACTACTAGGGAGCTGGACTCGAGCCTAGTGTTGTCATGCATCGTTACCCTAAGTTCAGTTTTCTATCCTACTTGCATAAGCAAACTACTCCTATCCAGGAAAGAAGCAAGCATACAAGCATACAAAATAATTTAAGCATACATCGAATGAGGACAAGCATCTCAAACAGATATCCACATAGCACGCACTATAACCAAACAAGTGGGCTCACACAATAGGTTTGACTGCCTCAGCAAGTCATCTGTACGGGCTGCGTTTGCTCTTAACCTTGCCATTACGAGGCTAAGGTGAAGCAGATGAAAGGTGAAGTGAGGATCAGACCTCACAGCTCTTATCCCTGACCAGGGAGAGCTTCAGACAAGGGAGCGTGGGTCCAGAATGGAGGGACCCTTCTACGCTCGAAGACTCTGACTCGATTGTGCGACAGCACAGATCTTGGGCTTGTGCCCCAATGCATCAACACACAGCCGTGTGAGCAGAGGGACGACACACAGAATAGTGGGGGATAGATTGCTTATCCCTAACTTCCACCAATTGCCTCTTTTAGAGGACTTTCACCTGCTTGGCACGAAAAATAAACAACCACAATCATTGCCTCTTAAGGAGGACTTCAGACAGTTTGCCCGGTCAAATAACAGACCGGGTCTCCAGACTACATGAAGTTAGGAAGTTATACCTCAATGCAAGTTGCTTAAGCAAAGCAAAGCAAAAGTTCACAAGGAACTGAGCAACTAAAAGTACCTGGAAACAGTCAAACACAGTTAGTACTCAGACAGGCAAAAATAAACAGCAAGTATTAATCAGTCGGACTATACAAACTAATGCACAACAAAGGCAAGCTATGAGCTCAAGCCCAAACTTCACAACCTACAAAACAAAGTTATGTTAGTGTACAAACATCAAATAACATCAATTGAATTGACTTGGATCATTCTCCATAAGCATTGCACCTTTTCATCCTGAAAACTCAATCAAATGTTAGAAACTAGACCACTAGGCCAAGCCTAGGGTCCAAAGGCAAGAAAAATTCCTAAACAGCAAGGGATATCCAACCAAAGTCAAATTAATGTCAAACAAAAGCCAACACAATTAGTCCCATGTCCATATCATTCACCATATCCATTTTATGCACAAAACAATTCAATTTAGGTCAAATGGAACATCAAACATCCAAACAGAACTATTGCATTAAATTCCATATCAAAACAATTCCAAAAATCCTCAAATAATTTACACCTAAACAGGACATAATCAAGGTCCAGCATGTCAAATTTTAGCTTAATTGGACAAAGGAAACCATGTCAATGAAAATCAACAAAAACAGACACAATTACATGCTCCAAATCACAACATCAACACATGCATTCACTTCAAAAATTCATAAGTCCATGAAAACAATAAAGAAATGAATGGGACCAAAAGCATCATGTTCTATCATGTGTCTATAACCAGCAAGCCAAATTTCATGTTCATTCAATACCATATGAGCATTTCACATAAGATCTACCAACCTATGTCACACAAGCTTGCACAATTGGCCAACAGAGATGAAAAATAGCAATCAAATTGAAAATGCAATGGAAAAATCCAGAAAAATACACATAGCATCTTAACATGTTAATGAATATCCATGCAAAATTTCACATCATTCTAACAAGTCTAGGTCATTCAAATAAATCCAGCAAGTTGACATAATGAGGTGTGACACAAATTGTCACACCTAGATTCCAAAATTCATAACTCAAACACCAGGAATCCAAAATTCATGAAATTTACATGTAAATAAACATCAACCAGTCCACAATCCCCAAAATTTTTCAAGAATTTATTTCACAGCATGAGGATTTCACAATGGATATGGTAGAATGTATCAAAATGGCACACATGTTAAACAACCCTAGGTCAAACCTAATTTCTACCATGCACAAATTCAATCAATAGGTCAATAAAATTCTAGAGTCAATTAGGAAGTCAACAAAAAAATCCACATATTTTTCTGATTTTAAAACATTTTTATGAATTTTTTAAAGTGTTTATGAATTTTTAATAATTATTTTAATTAATTGGATTTTACTAATGGCAAATCTGTAATTAGGGGAACAGTACCGCGGTAAACTCCTTATTCAAATTTTCAAACAGGATTATGGATCAAACACTCTACATGTCCAGAAACTTCATCTTCCAAGTCCAGAAACATAAGAACACGATGAACATCGAATCATCACCAAAATGAGCAAATGCATACTCGTTGGAACCGTCTTAACATGTAGAATCCAAATATCAACCTAATTTAACCTACAAGTTCATGTATCTTCTAAATCGATGGAGTTAGGGTTTGGTATCGTAACTTCCAATCCAGATTTCTTAACCTACGTTGCATCATAATCAAAGCTACGCATATCACTGGTTTCTACATGGCACGAGCTTTCAAACGCACATAATAATTAAGCAATTAGTGAAACTCGAAATTCACACACCTGGAGATGACAGCGCTGGAATTGGTGTTCTTGAGCTTCGATTTCCACAAACAGATGTAGCAATATCCTCAAGAAGGTGAATGATGTGATCGGGTTCGAGTGAATCAACTTCTAACGCACGAAATCTTGATTCGCCATGAATGATGCAATCTTGCACAGCTGCAAATGGAAGCTCCTTTCAATCCAAACTTCAAAAACAGATGGAGATGATGATGAGAGGAATTGGCAGCAAGAAGAATTTCGCAATTTGAGCTAGAATTGAGGAAGTTCTTGTCAATTGAAGTTCTATGTGTTCTTGAGAATTTGACAGAATGTGATGAGTTTTTGGATCTGATTTGGTGAAATGTGAATTCTGTTATGATTTAGAGATGATTAAGAATATATACTCTTGCTTAATCCATGCTTAACCATGCTAATTAACCAATTGGAAATGATTAGTGAAAATGTCACTTTCAAGCTAGGGGCAAAATTGTATTCTCACATGCCAGCTCATGACAGCTCAATGCCACCTCATACACCTCCTAAACACCTGTCATGAGCTGTTGCCACTTGTTTCACCTTCATTGGATACATATTTCTCATTTTCACTATGTGATGGCTTATGTGTTCATTTTCAAGTCCATTTCAAAAGCCAATTTCCAAACCATGAAGCCTTGGCATATTATGAATATTCCAACAAGTTTCAAATGCCATTTATGAAGTGTTGCAAAAATCCCCACTCAAAAATTCCAATTATTTCACAAGTTGGACAATTTTGCCCCTGGTCCATTTAACTGTCTAGTTGAAATTTGACTTTTTGCATTGACCATTTTTGGGAAAATCCAATTATGCACCATGAAAGTACATGTCAAATGGAGTTTGTGCATATAAAGAACTTCCAATTTGGACAATCCATGTGGAAGTTATGGCCCCCTGATTATGGGTCATTTCTGAAATTCACTGGACCACAACTTGACAACCATACATGGGATTTTCAAGTTCTTGGACTTTTTGGAAAGGTGAGAACAAGATCTACAACTTTCATGTTGAACAAATTTCCATTTGAAGCTTCCTTGGACACGTGGTCTTGAGGTCAAAAACTTTCCATTTTGGGAAACTTCCATTACAAGTCACTTTCTATTTTTGGCAGTTTTTGTTCTGACTTGATTTTCTCCATTCTTAAGCTTTGAGATGTCATACAACACTTGTCCCAACATGAATGAAGTATATCCAACTCATTTCCACCTCCAAATCCATTAAATCATGTACAGTTGACCACAGTTGACTTTTCAACTGATAGATAAATCTGGCAATGCATTGATCAATCTGAGCTCCAATTCTCTGATGAAATGGCTCAAGGGTGAAACCCTAGCCTCAATAAGCACAATAAAATCATAGAATGAACCCCATAGCCATCATAGACCCCATCTCCTAGCCATGCCCTAATTGACCCAATGCAACTGATTAGGGTTGACCAGTGGTCAAAACCCTAATCTCAAGGAATGAGCTTCAATCTCCTGATGAAATCCAACCATGATGATGATGATGAATCATTTAAATCAAGATGAAGACCAATATCCATTGAGAATCATAAAACCCTAATTCATAGCCCAATCCTCAGATGGTCAATGATCAGTCAATAAAACCTTAGGCTTGCACTTTGACTTCCTCATCTTCTGATCAAGACTTGGGAGTATGGCTTGCACGATGTAACCACATGATATGCAATATGCAATTCCTAATGACCTAAAATGATATGCAAATATGCTATGCTAGTCCCAAGAGAGGAGGGAAAATTTTGAGGTGTTACAGCTGCCCCTATTCAATCCACTGTGAACCTGTCGATATGAATAGCCTCGGCTTTCAGATGATCAGGATGAAGAGTGATTGAATACCAAGAACAGACGAACAATTTGCACTCTGATCGGGATATAATTAACAACGCCCGTCCGCATTGGCGAAGAAACAATCTTGAAGAAGAATCCGTCTGGTACGGAGAAAGTCGGCTTGAATACCGAAATGACAACGTCGACCTGGATACCAAAATAAATGGTAACACAGGGATAACCATGGCTTGAACACCACTCATCCGCTCGGGATTATTATTTCTCCTTTTTCATTTTCTTGGCCTGAACACCACTTCGGTCTGGATACCACTTCGGTCTGGATACCACTTCGGTCTGGATACCGGGAAACTGGCCAGATTGCCGCAAGCTGCATCGATCTAATCTTCGTGAGCTTCTTCGATCTGGAAATCGGAACTGGACGGAGTGCCACAAGTTCTTCGTCCTGACTGTTGAGAACCTCTTCGATCTGGAAATCGGAAATTGGCCGGAGTGCCACAAGTTCTTCGTCCTGACTGTTGAGAACCTCTTCGATCTGGAAATCGGAAACTGGCCGGATTGCCACAAGTTCTTCGTCCTGACTGTTGAGAACCTCTTCGATCTGGAAATCGGAAACTGGCCGGAGTGCCACAAGTTCTTCGTCCTGATGGTTGAGAACTTCTTCGATCTGGAAATCGGAAACTGGCCGGAGTGCCACAAGTTCTTCGTCATGATGGTTGAGAACCTCTTCGATCTGGAAATTGGAAACTGGCCGGAATACCACAAGTTCTTCGTCCTGACTGTTGAGAACCTCTTCGATCTGGAAATCGGAAACTGGCCGGAATGCCACAAGTTCTTCGTCCTGACTGTTGAGAACCTCTTCGATCTGGAAATCGGAAACTGGCCGGAATGCCACAAGTTCTTCGTCCTGACTGTTGAGAACCTCTTCGATCTGGAAATCGGAAACTGGCCGGAGTGCCACAAGTTCTTCGTCCTGATGGTTGAGAACTTCTTCGATCTGGAAATCGGAAACTGGCCGGAGTGCCACAACGACCCATGCTGAGGATGACAAGCCCTGAGCCGATTGCTCTCTATTCAACCCTGGCAGACAAACACTTCGCGTTTAGCTGGGGATTATCTTCTTTCTTGTTTTTCTTTTTGGACCCCGAAACTTTCTTGATTAACATTCCCATTTCTGCTTGACAGAAACTTACCCTCAAGTATCGTACTACTGGGGAATATCCTTGATTAAAACTATGATGCTAGACTCCTCGGAGTAACACCTTCACTGTCTGATAAAACCAATCCTCAAGCGGTAACCACGGCTTGAATCGCGCTGATCGCGTAACGTCCTCTGATTTTATTTCCATCTCTGTCCGACGGAAACATTTCCTCCAATATCGCACTACTGGGGAACATTGCTGATCTGACGTCATGATGCTAAACTCCACAGAGCAACATCTTCGCTTTCTGGCACAACCACCTCTCAAACGGTAACCACGTCTTGAGACTAGCTCTATGCTTGCAACAATGATGCATGATCTTTTTCTGCGTAATGCTCCATAATTATGGAAATGCTACGCGATTTATTATTTTTTCTATGCGATATGCTATGCTTACGCTACATGATGAATGCATAAAAAGCATCCCCCTCAAGGGACTCTTCTGAGGAGCACGAGACACTCTGCTGAGGAACTCATCAATACTCCGATTCCACCCTGCTGGGGAATAGTACTGCTGCTGGGAATAAGGCAACCCTTGCTGGGGAAAAACCTCCTTTGCACCCAATCCGCTCGAGGAAATGCTGAGGATAAGAACCACCAACACTCTGTGGGGATACAGTCTTTGACTTGCTGAGGATATAAATCCTGACTCTGCTTCAGGAAACCCTCACAGATACCTGACGACTTCACTGGGGAAGCGCTCACATATACTCCGCTGGGAAACAGCAACCTCCAGGACTGTCGACTGGGGAAACATCAATCTATCACCGGCTGGGGATAACCATCCTGACCCTGCTAGGGAACCGCATACTACTCCGCTGGGGACAACCCATGCAATCCATAGATAGCATCAACTCAGCTGGGAACGCAAAAATCCGTCTGCTACGGGAACTCATCCAATCCACTGGTAGGATGAACACTGCTGGAGATATATTTCATTGAGACCCGCTCCACTCGGGGAATAGCAACCTCCTGACCTGGCTACTGAGGAAACACCGTTTAAACCTGCCGGGGATAACCATCTCGACTCGGCTAAGGGATCCATAGACCTTAGATCTGCTGGGGAGTTGGTCCTCTACTTCTGCTTGGGGACCTAGCTGGGAAAATGAGAAAAGTTGGTATAGAACACCCATCGACTCGTCGAACCATGGTATCCACCTCCCAATCTCGTATCAGCTTTCCACTTTTGAGAACTCCCAGACTCGTCTGGACCTTTTCTACTCCATCATCTTGTATTCCAAATCGCTCCGCGCTCGACGAGAAACGTACTCTTGGGATTTATACATACTTTTCAATCTTCCGACTTTGAAGAGTCTTCTTGATTAATTCCAAAGGTCGTCGTACGTCCTTCGTCGTCTCTCATCCCTTCATCCTCATTCGTTTCTGGTCAGACCCTGCGGGGAATTTTACAGACTTTCCAATCTTCCGATTTTGAAGAGTCTTCTTGATTATCATCATGGATCGTCGTACGCCTCAACGTCACTTCGTCGTTTTTCATTCATTCGTCCCTGAGCGAACTCTCTGGGGATCTGTTTTGTAACAGCTTCCACATCACACCCTGCAAGTGAGTGAAAATACCTAACAGCACCTGCAAAAGAGATCGTTAGATAAAACCGTGTCCCAGGCGTGTCAAGATTTCAACACTTGGGTCACCCAACCTTCCAAATAAGATTTCAAGCTTTCAATCTTATAAACATGCATTGGAAGGAACCTGTATGTCTTAAAATGCAAGATTCTTTATCAAAATATCTGGATGTTTTTGCAATCAAAGCGGTAATGAAAAACAAAAACAAAATTATTTGACTGACTATGCATTTTATTGATTGGAAAAGTGTGGCTCAAATTGAGCAATACAAAGGAAGCAATTCCTGAAAAGAGGTAATTGCACAAAAGGAAAAAATCTATCCTAATGGCAATGTGAAACCCGCGATCTCATCGAGTTCCAACTCGCTTACACCCCATATGTCCTCAGACTCTCCGTGCTTTCTGCCTTCTGAACAAGACGCTTCTGATTGATCCCTACCGGGTATTATCCATGATGCTTTAACCAAAGCGTAAACGATCATGCTAGACGCAGTTGTTCGTTTCAATCCCTCTTTTGCCTGGACCGCCCTTTCGGGTTTTCAGTCCACCGGGATACCCATTTTTGCCCAAGTCGCCTTTTCAGGTTTTCGACTTGCCGGGTGTACAATTTTTTCATTTTTTATCCCTAATTTTTGCCCGAACCTTTCTTTCTGTTTTTGGTTCGCCGGGATGCCCATTTTTGCCTGGACTATTTTATTCTTTTCGTCCAGCGGGTCTCCTTATACGAAGTATTTTTTAACTGCGTCCGCATTCACAGGGGATGGAAAATCCTCGCCATCCATGGTCGTTAACAACAAGGCTCCGCCAGAGAAGACCTTCTTGACCACGAATGGACCTTCATAATTCGGTGTCCATTTGCCCCTTCGATCGTTTTGAGGAGGAAGGATCCTTTTCAGCCCCATATCACCCACGTGATACACCCGAGGTCGTACCTTTCTGTCAAAAGCACGCTTCATCCTTTGCTGATACAACTGCCTATGACAGATGGCTGTCAGCCTCTTTTCTTCAATCAGGCTCAACTCTTCATACCGGGTCCTTACCCATTCAGCCTCTTGCAACTTGACATCCATCAGGACTCTCAAAGAGGGAATCTGAACCTCAACAGGTAACACCGCCTCCATCCCATATACCAATGAGAGAGGAGTTGCCCCAGTAGATGTACGCACCGACGTTCGATACCCATGCAATGCAAACGGCAACATCTCATGCCAGTCTCTGTAGGTTACCACCATTTTCTGCACAATCACACCATTGGTGTATTCAAACGTTATCCGGGCAACAAAAGCTCATTCACCTTAACCTCCCCATCAGACATCAGAATCCGTTCAGATTCAGGGTCAGGCCCCTCCTCCGGGATCGGTTACTCTCAATCTTTCGATTAGAGCACCTCGAGATGTCCTCATCAGGGAACTCAAACTTCCTCGGTTGATAATCCTCCACGGGTTGCTGGGCGATGTAATCAGACAACACCCTCCCCTTGATTGCTTTCTGAGAGCATCACAAATCAGTCAACATTCTTTTGCTCTTCTCGCAACCCGTCCGGTCAATGCTAGCTTCTCAGATATGTACTTGATCAGATCCATCTTGAAATCCACAAAGTGGTATGAATCAGCATATACTGTCTCAGTCGGCGAGCAGCCTATGCCAAAGTACATCAAGTTTTCTCGAAGAGTGAATGTATTGTTTCATAGTCGGTAAACTTTTTGCTTAGGTAAATTGCATGCTCTTTTCGACAAGACTCGTCATGCTGACCCAATACACCTCGTAGACCCCTCGAAGGCCGTAAAGTACAGAATTGATAATTGCTCCTTCCACGGGAGGTATCAGAATCAGAGGTTCCTGCAACTTATTCTTTTATTTTTCAATGCCTCTTGGCAATCATTATTTCACCTGACCGTTTGATCTTTTTTTTTTCAACAACTTGAATATAGGTTCACACGCGGCTGTTAGATGAGATGTGAACCATGACAGGTAGTTCAATCTTTCTAAGAAACCACGAACCTACTCTTTTTCCTTTTTCTCGGTTCAGGCGTTTCCCTTATTGTTCTTTTTTTTTTTTTTTTTTTTTTTTTTTTTTTTTTTTTTTTTTAGCAGGATCAACCTCGATTCCTCTTTTATAATGAACCCCAACATATCGGACCGCACTCTGATAGTGCACTCATTCGAATTCAACCTCAGTCTGAATTGTCAACTGGTCAAACGACCTGCCCCAGTCTGCCAGATGCCCCTCTCCTGTTTGGGACTTTGCTATCATGTCATCATCATAGCATTTGATTTCATGATGAATCATATCATGAAACAAAGTCACCATAGCTCTCTGATAAGTAGCACCGGCGTTCCGCTTCTCTAGAGGACAGTCTTCTTTCCATGGCAGCTTGTGCACAACGACATTGGTACTTGACCCTGGCATATCCTGACATGACCAGGCGAAGGTATCCACATGTCCCTTCAATAGGACTACCGTTCTGCTCTCGACTCGCCTCTGAAGCGGCCCCAATTTTCCTATTTCCTTCCTGACCTCGGCGGTGCTTGGAATAACAATCTCAACCCGCTTCACGTGCGGCTGAATCACCTTCTCCTCTTGTTTTGACAACCTGGTTAATTCCAGCAGATCACAATCTTCTTCGTCTTCTTCTTCAGCAAGATAGATCGGTTTGTCGAAGTCATATGAGGTGTAACCAAATTGTTATCAACGAGATCCGGAGAATTATTTTTGAACTTTGGGACGAGACAAATCAAAAAAGAAAAATGAAAACAAACATTGCCATTTTTATTTGTTTTTAAACTGCAAAAATAAATGAAAAACAGGGAACACCGCTTTTTGATTGAAAAACATCCATTTATTAATGATGCAGAAATGCAAAATTTAAACATGAGGTGGCCCTTACAATGGACCATTACGTGTCGGGCAACACGCATGGCTTTCATGCGGATAAAGACTGAAAACAAGAAATATTACTCTTCCGAATGAGTAACAGTGATGATCTTTTTTAGGCCTTCCAGTTCTGGATTCCCATCCCTGGTACGCACGACTTTATCCAACCATCAAACTCGCAGTCACTGACAGTCCTTTCACCCATTGCACAGGCGTGATCCGAATCTTCAGCAATTGCACTCACCACTGCCTGACCATGCGCCGGCATTGGATTAGCATTAACATTTGGTGATGGCGCAAAATTGATAGCCTTGGAGTCTACCAGATCCTGGACAACGTTCTTGAATGCTCTACAACCCTCAATGTTATGCCCCGGTGTTCCAGAATGAAATTCACACTGGGTGTTCTCATCATAGTTAGGAGGCTTCTGATCTGATCTCATCGGAACCATCGCCCTCGGCTGAACCAACCCAAAATCCATCAACTCTTTAAACAGAACAACATATGTCACGGGCGGCTTGTCGAAATGGCGATCAACCCCTTTTCCTTTCACCTGGTACCCGGCTCTCTGTTGAGGTGGCTGACGTTGCTGTCGTACTGACTGATTACCAGCAGGGATGGTTACAGCAGCAGTGTGCTGGTAGTATCGACCCCTACCGTGTCCTTTCTGGGCATGCACAGCACTTGATTCACCCTCATCCTTGTGCTGGTCATTACCAAAGGATTTCTTCGGTCCAGATGACGAAGCGTTTCCTTGCATGTTCCCCATCTTCAGCCAGCTTTCAATTCTCCCCACCTTTTCGGAAATTACTTTCTGCCCCAAGGCGAACTCTTGCATGACATGAATCAGCTCTCCCATTTTCTCTTTCAGCTCGAGAACGTCGGCGTTGGACGGATTCATTATTCCTGTGAGTATTGCGTCTGGTGAAGTATCTGTGAGGACGGGTTGAGTGCAAGGGTACAACTCTGCGAGCACGAGCAATGATTCCTGCAAAACAGCAAACAGGTTAATATGCATGAATGCAACGTCTATCCATATGAGGAAGATTCTGTCCTTTGATTCTGGTTTCATCGAGACAGCTAATATTTTGACATCCACATTCTGAAATTCAAGATGTCTCTCAACCAGATTCTCAATCAATAATACTCCCCATATGGCTAGACGTGAGTTTGATGCAGATGAATGCAAAATGAGAATGATGCAGATGTACGCAATGCACTGGGCCATCCTCCAAGTCATCTGATCATTTGTTGCTCTGAGTCACAGCCTTGATTTCTGAACTGATCATAACCATCTGAGGAGTATGTAACCATCAATCCAACTCAAGGGTTCCGAAATAAACGGAACTGAAAGATACATCATCATCATCATCTGACAATCTCTGAGTAGATACCCAATAACCTCTGAATCGGCCCGGGGAATCCTGAAATAAACGGATCCCCACTGATAAACAACTCAGCCCGGGGAATCCTGAAATAAACGGACTCCCACTGATAAATCACGGACAGCACTCCGGCGTCACCGTAATAAATGACCATAAATCCGACTTATAAATAGGACTCTGATCAACTGAACCAAAAGTCACCATCTGAATCACCATCTGAACATGCATCTGAAAGAATCACCCTCCCCTCACAGGTAAATTCTAATCAGGTCATCCTAAGGCGGATAATAGTCTCGACAATCGGGCAAAGATACTCAATGGGTTTGCCCTTTCGGGTGTGCCATTGTAGCTCTCCTGAGATCGTCTAAACCAAAGATCCGGGAAATGATCGGTCACCAGAGTCAACAGTTCAGATGACGTAACTCAACCAAAGTGGAATATCCACAGAGGCAAGCACTATCAAATGAACCTCGTCCGGCTTGTGGTACATCATGCTGCCAGGCACATGTTGACTTAACATGAAGGAGGCAACATGACACCACACTAATCCTAGGTGTATACTCGGGCCTGGGTTTTAGCCCCACTCAGAACACCCACCCCAAAACAGAGGAATCACCTGCACAGAGGATAGCAACATGATAGTATGATGCATGCAAATATTTATGCAAATATATACACAGGTTAGAATAATAAATGCAATAAATAACAGCAAAACAAGCAACCTAAACTATCCTAGAACGCTAGGAAGGACTCGCTCAGGGAAGATGGACCAGCACAGGTCAACATCTAACATGTAGATCCCCAGCAGAGTCGCCAGCTGTCGCATCCACGAAAAAACAACCGGCGGGACTCAAATAAAAACATAACACAGAGCCGCCACTGCGCGTTATTTATCCCAAGATAGGGAAAGGAAACGCTCAGAGAAACCTGGAAAGGAAATGGTCTTGCGACCAAAGAGAAAGGGTAAGGGAGTCGGTTACGCAAGGGGAAGGTATTAGCACCCCTCACGTCCGTCGTACTCGACGGGATCCACGTTCTAAAATAAAGAATAGGTTGCTAAAACATCACACACACACAGGGAACGCAGGTGGGGTTAAGAGAAGGGAGCTCGATAGGACGTCGCATCCTATGCCTACATATCTCGTCTGGAACGAGAATCAGAGCCACTGTAGTTCGGCTTACGCACGCCAAACAACACAAAACACACAAACAGATGGCAAACATGGAGCCTGACAACCACTCGATGGAATGACGTCGGCATCCGAACCAAAACACACTCAAAAGGGCAAACGTGGAGCCCGACCGCCAATCACTGGACTTACGTCGGCATCCGAACCCAACACACAACAGATAACAGGTAAACACACAAAAAAGGAAAAAAGGTTGCCCGGAGTGGTCTCGCACGACCACCTGCCTACATACCTCGTCTGGAACAAGGATCAGGGCGATGTAGTTCCCCCTCAAGGGAATGAATCACTAGCCAGAAACCAGGGAAAGACACACTACTAGGGAGCTGGACTCGAGCCTAGTGTTGTCATGCATCGTTACCCTAAGTTCAGTTTTCTATCCTACTTGCATAAGCAAACTACTCCTATCCAGGAAAGAAGCAAGCATACAAGCATACAAAATAATTCAAGCATACATCGAATGAGGACAAGCATCTCAAACAGATATCCACATAGCACGCACTATAACCAAACAAGTGGGCTCACACAATAGGTTTGACTGCCTCAGCAAGTCATCTGTACGGGCTGCGTTTGCTCTTAACCTTGCCATTACGAGGCTAAGGTGAAGCAGATGAAAGGTGAAGTGAGGATCAGACCTCACAGCTCTTATCCCTGACCAGGGAGAGCTTCAGACAAGGGAGCGTGGGTCCAGAATGGAGGGACCCTTCTACGCTCGAAGACTCTGACTCGATTGTGCGACAACACAGATCTTGGGCTTGTGCCCCAATGCATCAACACACAGCCGTGTGAGCAGAGGGACGACACACAGAATAGTGGGGGATAGATTGCTTATCCCTAACTTCCACCAATTGCCTCTTTTAGAGGACTTTCACCTGCTTGGCACGAAAAATAAACAACCACAATCATTGCCTCTTAAGGAGGACTTCAGACAGTTTGCCCGGTCAAATAACAGACCGGGTCTCCAGACTACATGAAGTTAGGAAGTTATACCTCAATGCAAGTTGCTTAAGCAAAGCAAAGCAAAAGTTCACAAGGAACTGAGCAACTAAAAGTACCTGGAAACAGTCAAACACAGTTAGTACTCAGACAGGCAAAAATAAACAGCAAGTATTAATCAGTCGGACTATACAAACTAATGCACAACAAAGGCAAGCTATGAGCTCAAGCCCAAACTTCACAACCTACAAAACAAAGTTATGTTAGTGTACAAACATCAAATAACATCAATTGAATTGACTTGGATCATTCTCCATAAGCATTGCACCTTTTCATCCTGAAAACTCAATCAAATGTTAGAAACTAGACCACTAGGCCAAGCCTAGGGTCCAAAGGCAAGAAAAATTCCTAAACAGCAAGGGATATCCAACCAAAGTCAAATTAATGTCAAACAAAAGCCAACACAATTAGTCCCATGTCCATATCATTCACCATATCCATTTTATGCACAAAACAATTCAATTTAGGTCAAATGGAACATCAAACATCCAAACAGAACTATTGCATTAAATTCCATATCAAAACAATTCCAAAAATCCTCAAATAATTTACACCTAAACAGGACATAATCAAGGTCCAGCATGTCAAATTTTAGCTTAATTGGACAAAGGAAACCATGTCAATGAAAATCAACAAAAACAGACACAATTACATGCTCCAAATCACAACATCAACACATGCATTCACTTAAAAAATTCATAAGTCCATGAAAACAATAAAGAAATGAATGGGACCAAAAGCATCATGTTCTATCATGTGTCTATAACCAGCAAGCCAAATTTCATGTTCATTCAATACCATATGAGCATTTCACATAAGATCTACCAACCTATGTCACACAAGCTTGCACAATTGGCCAACAGAGATGAAAAATAGCAATCAAATTGAAAATGCAATGGAAAAATCCAGAAAAATACACATAGCATCTTAACATGTTAATGAACATCATGCAAAATTTCACATCATTCTAACAAGTCTAGGTCATTCAAATAAATCCAGCAAGTTGACATAATGAGGTGTGACACAAATTGTCACACCTAGATTCCAAAATTCATAACTCAAATGTAACACCCTTCTACCCAAACGACATATTTAAATAGATTATCAGAGTACACATGTAGAAGGGTTTACATTTCCTTACAACATAACAAATTTCGCATCACAACATAAAACATATTATTTACTTGATTTAAAACTTCGCAGCGGACAACAACATAATTATTATAATAATGTGTCAACATGATCTCAACAAAACATCTCAACAATTATTCATCATAAACAACATAAATAAAATAATTTGGCTATCGAATCCCATAATCCCCGGTGTCACATGACCAGAGCATTTGACTCGACTCTGTAGAATAACTCTACACTTATTCCTCGAACCTCAACAACAGCTACTCCTCTTTATCTGCACATTGCTCATCATAGATGAACATAAACACATGCAGAAGGGGTGAGAATTACATTATTAAATAATAATATAACGACAGAATTATAAACATAATTATATATTTCACATATACCAACACAGCTCATCATCATCATCATAATCAACAAACTCATGAACATCAACAAAACAACACATCAAATGCAATGCACACACCCATGCATGACTCAACACGACTCGGTATACCCATTTGTGACCAACTACAGGATCACCACTCCCAGATTCATCACCATAGAATCCGGGTTCCCCGCAAGGAACCAAGCCTCTCAACAAGCCCGGAGTCAACAACATCATTGGAACTCATGTCCGTTCACCACTAGGCATCGGCCTTTCATGAATGCATGCACACCAAACATGCATCATAATCAACATAGCAACAACAACATCATATGATCATGTTATCTTCATCATTAATAGCATGACATACAACTCAACAAAACAACAACAACATTACATCTTAACACATGGATTCATCACAATCAACCACAATAGGCCAAATCACAATTTCAACATAAAAATTAGTCATTTTTCAATACTGGAACAGTGTTAACCGGTTAACACCATGCGTTAACCGGTTAACGCAGGACAACAATACCTCTCTAGGCAAAACGCAACAGTGTTAACCGGTTAACGCTATAGGTTAACCGGTTAACGCAGGCAAAAATCAACATTTTCACAACACATAACAGTGTTAACCGGTTAACACCCTGGGTTAACCGGTTAACGCAGACAAAACAGCAGTTCCTGCGCTAACACAAGGCAGAATGCAGAGTTCTCCGCATTTTCCGCCGTCGGGGGACTTCCGGGCCTCCGATTCAACTTCCGTAAAAGGCTGCGCGTTCGGGAAAACGCGACTCACACAACTACGGATTCAATTTCAGCTTAATTCGACTTATTCATCATAGTACTAAACGACGGTAAACCCCAACTTCCCCAATCTTCCTAAATCCCCAAAGTCCATCAACAATCCTACATAATTCATGAAAATGTTCGCATATTATTGTTTAATAAGGTTCAGACCCCTTACCTGAGATAATTCGGCAACTCAACGCTTCAGCTTTTCCGCTCTTCAGCCTTTGCTCTGCAGCTTCTCCCTTCTCTGCAGCTTCTCAACTTCCACGTAAAACTCTTCTGTTCCAAATGAGACTATTTCTCTTATTTCCCACTTATATATTTTCCAAAATAATAATAATAATAATAATAAATCCAATAATCCAATTTATTTAATTAAATTAATAAAATAATATTATCAACTTAATCAAATAATTCTTTTACTTTATTTGGGGTGTTACAACTCTCCCCCACTAAAAGAGTTTTCGTCCTCGAAAACATACCTCAAGCAAATAGAGCCGGATACGACTCCTTCATCTGATCTTCACGCTCCCACGTCAAGCTCTCACCAGCTGGACCTCCCCAAACAACTTTCACCAGAGCAATCTTCCTACCTCTCAGGGTCTTCTCTTCTCGGTCATCTATCCGAATTGGCAACACCTCAACGGTCAAATATCCCTCACCTGGATATCATCCAACTGAACAACATGCGAAGGATCCGCAATATATTTTCTCAACTGGGATACATGAAACACATCATGCAGATTAGAAAGCGACGGCGGTAAAGCTATCCGATACGCCACTTCCCCAACTCTCTTCAAAATCTGATACGGACCCATAAACCTCGGAGTAAGCTTTTTAGACTTTAGAGCTCTACCCACACCTGTCGTCGGAGTAACTCTCAAGAACACATGATCTCCCTCTTGGAACTCAAGTGCCTTTCTCCTATTATCATGGTAACTCTTCTGACGACTCTGAGAAATCTTCATTTTCTCCTGAATCATCTTAACCTTTTCAGTCGTCTGCTGCACAATCTCAGGTCCGAGTACAACACTCTCACCTGCTTCATACCAACACAATGGAGTTCTACACCTCCTACCATACAATGCTTCATATGGAGCCATACCGATACTAGCATGAAAACTATTATTATAAGTAAACTCCACCAATGGCAAATAACTATCCCAAGAACCACTCTGCTCCAACACACAAGCTCTCAACAAATCCTCCAAGGATTGGATAGTTCTTTCAGTCTGACCATCAGTCTGAGGATGATAAGCTGAACTCAACCTCAACTTAGTCCCCAACGCTTTCTGCAAACTTTCCCAAAATCTAGAAGTAAATCTGGGATCTCTGTCAGACACAATACTGGATGGAATACCATGCAGCCTCACTATCTCCTCAATATACAACTCTGCCAACTTCTCCAAAGAGTGATTAATCTTCATCGGCAAGAAATGCGCCGACTTAGTCAATCGATCCACAATCACCCAAATAGAATCATTACCTTTCACCGTCCTCGGCAATCCCGTCACAAAGTCCATGGAAATGCTATCCCACTTCCATTCAGGAATCTTCAAAGGTTGCATCATACCTGCCGGTTTCTGATGTTCAATCTTTGACTTCTGACAAGTCAAACAGGCATACACAAACTTAGCAACATCTCTTTTCATACCAGCCCACCAAAACAACTTCTTCAAATCTTGATACATTTTAGTTGCACCTGGATGGATACTCAACCCACTCCTATGGCCCTCTTCAAGAATACTCTTTCTCAATTCGGACACCTCAGGAACACAAACTCTACCTTTAAATCGTAGGATGCCATTCTCATCAATCTCAAAATTACCACCATTACCCTGGTTAACCATAGTAATATGATCAACTAGAGCGACATCAACTTGCTGACCATTCCGAATATCTTCCAGAATTCCACTAGTCAACTTCAGCATACCCAACTTTACACTATCAGCGGAAACTTCACAACCCAAACTCATATCACGGAACTGTTCAATTAACTCAAGCTCCCGAACCATCATCATAGACATATGTAGAGACTTTCTACTCAGCGCATCTGCAACTACATTAGCCTTACCGGGATGATAACTCAATTCAAAGTCAAAATCCTTCAGTAATTCTAACCACCTTCTCTGCCTCATATTTAACTCTTTCTGATCAAACAGATACTTCAGACTCTTGTGATCACTGAACACTTCGAATCTGGAACCATACAGATAATGCCTCCACATTTTCAACACAAATACAACAGCTGCAAGTTCTAGATCATGCGTAGGATAATTTCTCTCATGAACTCTCAACTGTCTAGAAGCATAAGCTACAACTTTACCATTCTGCATCAAAACACCACCAAGACCCATCAAAGAAGCATCACAATAAACAACGAAAGACTCACCAGGATTAGGCAAGATCAACACTGGAGCACTGGTCAACCGCCTCTTCAACTCAACAAAACTCGCTTCACAAGCTGCATCCCACACCTACACTTGACCCTTCTTAGTCAACTGCGTCAACGGCAATGCAAACTTAGAGAAGCCCTCAATAAATCTGCGATAATAACCAGCTAACCCCAGAAAACTGCGTATCTCAGTAGCAGACTTCGGAGTCTCCCACTGTAATACAGCATCAACTTTAGCAGGATCAACAGAAATCCCACCACTCGAAATCACATGGCCAAGGAAACTCACTTCCTTCAACCAGAACTCACATTTAGATAACTTTGCATATAATTTCTTTTCTCTTAACACCTGCAAAACAATTCTCAGATGTCCTGCATGCTCTTCTTCCGTCTTAGAATATATCAATATATCATCTATGAACACCACAACAAAATTATCAAGGTACGGATGAAATATACGATTCATATATTCCATAAACACACCTGGAGCATTAGACACACCGAACGGCATCACAGTGTATTCATAATGACCATACCTCGTACGGAAAGCAGTCTTCGCAATATCATCTGACTTCACTCGGATCTGATGATAACCCGACCGCAAATCAATCTTACTGAAAACATGAGCTCCAACCAACTGGTCCATCAAACCATCAATCCTCGGCAATGGATACCGATTCTTGATAGTCACCTTATTCAACTGCCGATAATCGACACACAACCTCATCGTACCTTCTTTCTTCTTCACTAACAATACTGGTGCACCCCAAGGAGAAACACTTGGACGCACAAACTTCTTCTCAAGCAATTCTTCAAGTTGCTTCTTCAATTCAACTAATTCAGTTGCCGACATTCTATAAGGAGACATCGACACTGGACTCGTACCTGGTACTAAGTCAATGGCAAATTCGACTTCACGTTCTGGAGGTAAATCACTTACATCCTCCGGAAACACATCCTGAAATTCACAGACAACAGGCAAATCTACACTCACCACTTTCTTATCCGCTTGCAGAGACGCAAATAAAGCGAATATCTGAGCTTCATCTTTCACAAAATCCCCCACCTGCCTAGCAGATAGAAATCTTGCCTCATCATTTTCACCAACTTCAGAAAACCGCACCGTCTTACTATAGCAGTTGATAAACACGCCATAGAATCCTAGCCAATTCATTCCCAGAATAATATCAATTTGGTGCAAGGGTAAGCACACCAAATCAACTACGAACTCTCTCTCAAAGATCGTCAAATGACAACCTCGACAGACAACAGAAGTCTTCACGGAACCATTAGCAGGAGTATCTATCACCATACTTCCGCCTAGGGACGACATACTCACACCAATCCTGGTCGCACACTCATACGAAATAAACGAATGAGTAGCACCAGTGTCAACAATAGCAAGCAATTCAACATTATTAATCAAGCAAGTACCTTTAATCAGATTATCTTCTTTAGGAGTTTCAGCCCCACTCAGAGCAAACACCCTACCAGTAGTATGAGCTGCAGTAGCCGCCTTCTTCGGTTTCGAGCACTGCGAACTGATATGACCTTTCTCGCCACAATTAAAACATGTCGGACCAGCATCCTTACATTCCGTAACTCTATGACCAGTCTGACCGCATCGGAAACATCTCAGCACTTTCTTGGTACAGCTATCAGCACGGTGGCCTGGCTCGCCACACTTGAAACACTTACCAGCTATGGAAGATCCTCCCCCACTTGGCTTCTTCTCATCTACCATTTTCTGCTTACCTTTACCATTCGGAGATACATAAGGACTACCACGATCCTTATTCTTCTTCTCACTAAGACTCTTGTAATGAGCAGTCCTAGCCTTGCTATCTTCCTCAAATATCCTGCACTTATTAACCAATGTAGGAAACCTACGAATCTCCTGGTAACCAATGCCTTGTTTGATCTCGGGACGCAACCCGTTCTCAAACTTGACACACTTGGATCCCTCAGCATCAGCATTATTATAGTGAGGACAATACTGCACCAGCTCTTCAAACTTCGAAGCGTAGTCAGCAACAGACATGTTACCCTGCTTCAGTTCTAGAAATTCCATCTCCTTCTTACATCGCACATCAGCAGGAAAATATTTCTCCAGAAAGGCCGTCTTGAACCTTTCCCAAGTCATCTCAGCACCTGGTACTTCAATTCTCTGGCGAGTGTTATCCCACCAGTTTTCAGCCTCCTCAGATAACATATGCGTACCAAACTGCACCTTCTGTGCTTCAGTACACGTCATCACCCGGAAAATCTTCTCAATCTCCTTCAGCCAAATCTGAGCACCATCTGGATCATAGCGCCCTTTGAATGTAGGAGGGTTATTCTTCAGGAACCTTCCCAAATTCTTAAACTCGTCGACCGGCGGATTCTGCTGCGCCTGCATAGCCTGCGCCATAGCAGCCAAAGCCTCAGCAATCGCACGGTCATTTTCTCCAGCCATACTCTGCACAACACAACCACAACCGTTAAATATCGACAGTGTCATTTACACTAATCGACCAACAGGGAAAACTTCACAATATGACTCGACTGGACTGACAATGCTCTGATACCACTAATGTAACACCCTTCTACCCAAACGACATATTTAAATAGATTATCAGAGTACACATGTAGAAGGGTTTACATTTCCTTACAACATAACAAATTTCGCATCACAACATAAAACATATTATTTACTTGATTTAAAACTTCGCAGCGGACAACAACATAATTATTATAATAATGTGTCAACATGATCTCAACAAAACATCTCAACAATTATTCATCATAAACAACATAAATAAAATAATTTGGCTATCGAATCCCATAATCCCCGGTGTCACATGACCAGAGCATTTGACTCGACTCTGTAGAATAACTCTACACTTATTCCTCGAACCTCAACAACAGCTACTCCTCTTTATCTGCACATTGCTCATCATAGATGAACATAAACACATGCAGAAGGGGTGAGAATTACATTATTAAATAATAATATAACGACAGAATTATAAACATAATTATATATTTCACATATACCAACACAGCTCATCATCATCATCATAATCAACAAACTCATGAACATCAACAAAACAACACATCAAATGCAATGCACACACCCATGCATGACTCAACACGACTCGGTATACCCATTTGTGACCAACTACAGGATCACCACTCCCAGATTCATCACCATAGAATCCGGGTTCCCCGCAAGGAACCAAGCCTCTCAACAAGCCCGGAGTCAACAACATCATTGGAACTCATGTCCGTTCACCACTAGGCATCGGCCTTTCATGAATGCATGCACACCAAACATGCATCATAATCAACATAGCAACAACAACATCATATGATCATGTTATCTTCATCATTAATAGCATGACATACAACTCAACAAAACAACAACAACATTACATCTTAACACATGGATTCATCACAATCAACCACAATAGGCCAAATCACAATTTCAACATAAAAATTAGTCATTTTTCAATACTGGAACAGTATTAACCGGTTAACACCATGCGTTAACCGGTTAACGCAGGACAACAATACCTCTCCAGGCAAAACGCAACAGTGTTAACCGGTTAACGCTATAGGTTAACCGGTTAACGCAGGCAAAAATCAACATTTTCACAACACATAACAGTGTTAACCGGTTAACACCCTGGGTTAACCGGTTAACGCAGACAAAACAGCAGTTCCTGCGCTAACACAAGGCAGAATGCAGAGTTCTCCGCATTTTCCGCCGTCGGGGGACTTCCGGGCCTCCGATTCAACTTCCGTAAAAGGCTGCGCGTTCGGGAAAACGCGACTCACACAACTACGGATTCAATTTCAGCTTAATTCGACTTATTCATCATAGTACTAAACGACGGTAAACCCCAACTTCCCCAATCTTCCTAAATCCCCAAAGTCCATCAACAATCCTACATAATTCATGAAAATGTTCGCATATTATTGTTTAATAAGGTTCAGACCCCTTACCTGAGATAATTCGGCAACTCAACGCTTCAGCTTTTCCGCTCTTCAGCCTTTGCTCTGCAGCTTCTCCCTTCTCTGCAGCTTCTCAACTTCCACGTAAAACTCTTCTGTTCCAAATGAGACTATTTCTCTTATTTCCCACTTATATATTTTCCAAAATAATAATAATAATAATAATAATAAATCCAATAATCCAATTTATTTAATTAAATTAATAAAATAATATTATCAACTTAATCAAATAATTCTTTTACTTTATTTGGGGTGTTACATCAAACACCAGGAATCCAAAATTCATGAAATTTACATGTAAATAAACATCAACCAGTCCACAATCACCACAAAAATTTTCAAGAATTTATTTCACAGCATGAGGATTTCACAATGGATATGGTAGAATGTATCAAAATGGCACACATGTTAAACAACCCTAGGTCAAACCTAATTTCTACCATGCACAAATTCAATCAATAGGTCAATAAAATTCTAGAGTCAATTAGGAAGTCAACAAAAAAATCCACATATTTTTCTGATTTTTAAAACATTTTTTATGAATTTTTTAAAGTGTTTATGAATTTTTAATAATTATTTTAATTAATTGGATTTTACTAATGGCAAATCTGTAATTAGGGGAACAGTACCGCAGTAAACTCCTTATTCAAATTTTCAAACAGGATTATGGATCAAACACTCTACATGTCCAGAAACTTCATCTTCCAAGTCCAGAAACGTAAGAACACGATGAACATCGAATCATCACCAAAATGAGCAAATGCATACTCGTTGGAACCGTCTTAACATGTAGAATCCAAATATCAACCTAATTTAACCTACAAGTTCATGTATCTTCTAAATCGATGGAGTTAGGGTTTGGTATCGTAACTTCCAATCCAGATTTCTTAACCTACGTTGCATCATAATCAAAGCTACGCATATAACTGGTTTCTACATGGCACGAGCTTTCAAACGCACATAATAATTAAGCAATTAGTGAAACTCGAAATTCACACACCTGGAGATGACAGCGCTGGAATTGGTGTTCTTGAGCTTCGATTTCCACAAACAGATGTAGCAATATCCTCAAGAAGGTGAATGATGTGATCGGGTTCGAGTGAATCAACTTCTAACGCACGAAATCTTGATTCGCCATGAATGATGCAATCTTGCACAGCTGCAAATGGAAGCTCCTTTCAATCCAAACTTCAAAACAGATGGAGATGATGATGAGAGGAATTGGCAGCAAGAAGAATTTCGCAATTTGAGCTAGAATTGAGGAAGTTCTTGTCAATTGAAGTTCTATGTGTTCTTGAGAATTTGAGAGAATGTGATGAGTTTTTGGATCTGATTTGGTGAAATGTGAATTCTGTTATGATTTAGAGATGATTAAGAATATATACTCTTGCTTAATCCATGCTTAACCATGCTAATTAACCAATTGGAAATGATTAGTGAAAATGTCACTTTCAAGCTAGGGGCAAAATTGTATTCTCACATGCCAGCTCATGACAGCTCAATGCCACCTCATACACCTCCTAAACACCTGTCATGAGCTGTTGCCACTTGTTTCACCTTCATTGGATACATATTTCTCATTTTCACTATGTGATGGCTTATGTGTTCATTTTCAAGTCCATTTCAAAAGCCAATTTCCAAACCATGAAGCCTTGGCATATTATGAATATTCCAACAAGTTTCAAATGCCATTTATGAAGTGTTGCAAAAATCCCCACTCAAAAATTCCAATTATTTCACAAGTTGGACAATTTTGCCCCTGGTCCATTTAATTGTCCAGTTGAAATTTGACTTTTTGCATTGACCATTTTTGGGAAAATCCAATTATGCACCATGAAAGTACATGTCAAATGGAGTTTGTGCATATAAAGAACTTCCAATTTGGACAATCCATGTGGAAGTTATGGCCCCCTGATTATGGGTCATTTCTGAAATTCACTGGACCACAACTTGACAACCATACATGGGATTTTCAAGTTCTTGGACTTTTTGGAAAGGTGAGAACAAGATATACAACTTTCATGTTGAACAAATTTCCATTTTAAGCTTCCTTGGACACGTGGTCTTGAGGTCAAAAACTTTCCATTTTCGGAAACTTCCATTACAAGTCACTTTCTATTTTTGGCAGTTTTTGTTCTGACTTGATTTTCTCCATTCTTAAGCTTTGAGATGTCATACAACACTTGTCCCAACATGAATGAAGTGTATCCAACTCATTTCCACCTCCAAATCCATTAAATCATGTACAGTTGACCACAGTTGACTTTTCAACTGATAGATAAATCTGGCAATGCATTGATCAATCTGAGCTCCAATTCTCTGATGAAATGGCTCAAGGGTGAAACCCTAGCCTCAATAAGCACAATAAAATCATAGAATGAACCCCATAGCCATCATAGACCCCATCTCCTAGCCATGCCCTGATTGACCCAATGCAACTGATTAGGGTTGACCAGTGGTCAAAACCCTAATCTCAAGGAATGAGCTTCAATCTCCTGATGAAATCCAACCATGATGATGATGATGATGAATCATTTAAATCAAGATGAAGACCAATATCCATTGAGAATCATAAAACCCTAATTCATAGCCCAATCCTCAGATGGTCAATGATCAGTCAATAAAACCTTAGGCTTGCACTTTGACTTCCTCATCTTCTGATCAAGACTTGGGAGTATGGCTTGCACAATGTAACCACATGATATGCAATATGCAATGCCTAATGACCTAAAATGATATGCAAATATGCTATGCTAGTCCCAAGAGAGGAGGGCAAATTTTGAGGTGTTACAGTCGAAAACAATAACATATAACATAAAAGCATATATATGAACAAAGTATACCACAAACACACACTCATAACATGCAAAATACTACTCTGTCATTAAATTTTACATTATCCAACACAAGGATTTTAGCTCATTGTGAGAAAAGTAAATACAATCGAGAAAGTTCCTAAGCTAAACATTTCTAATAGAAAGAATGAAACGATAAACCTAAGAGTGACACTTTAATCACTTGTAGACATCATCGAGCAAGAAATGTTTAGTGTCACACCTCTCAACGTTATACTTCTTCAAACCCGATGGGGACAGAGGCATGAAAAAACTCTGGTTCTTCCTCCTCTTGTTATTGATTTTCTCTCTGTGTTTCAAACTTTTTTCAATTGTTAATGCATGTCCACTTATAAGAACTTTTCAACTTGCATGTTTTTCCCTTCCTTGGGCCTTGTAATTATCCATTGGTTTCATCCAAGGATAAAAGCACATCCCTTTGTCTGCTAGTAGTATTTCTATGGTAGTACATAAAACATGAAGGAAAACACGACTTGCGACATATCTGTGTAGCTATGGGGTGACTTATAGCAGTGTTACACCAAATTTTGAAATATTTTGTCATCTAACGCTCATCTTTATCTCTTTGTCTTTACATACCAATCCTAATTAATTTCCTTATGAATCTTCCACATCATCCCATTTCTCATAACTCGGAGCAATCCAACTACTCTTGCACATCAAGAAGAAAATAAAATTAAAATAAAAACACGTAGTGTGCTCAATACTAACTAAAACAAATTACTAGAAAAAAATAATAAAATAAAATTAAGTTAAAATTGAATGAATATTCCAATTATTAAGGGTTTACATGTGTCACAAGAAATGAGTTATCACCTTTGCTCATATTTATTTTAGAATTTATTGTATAAGAATCATTCAATTTAATACAATCCCCATGAGATCAGTATTTTTAGTTAAACACATGTTACTAGTTTAATTGTGTAAACTTGCACATACAAAATAATCATCATGTATACTAACACAAATCTAAGATTGTTGCAATGTACTTTAAGATTTAAGACTATTACAACTAGCTATACTAGTGAAAATTCAATAGTGTGTAATGTTCCTATGAACTATTAATATTATGTTATATTTTTATTTGGCTAATTATATTTTTCCTCTCTACTAAATTGTTATTTTCATACTGAGTATCAAAAAATGATTGTCGAGAGGGACTCATAGGAGACACTCATGGATGATGTTTCTGATCATCAATTTGACACGTCTTCTTCGAAGTTGTTGGAGGAGTGGACAAGAAAGGTCGTATCTATAGTTTATTCCTAGAAGCATCAAAGTATAATCCTTTTAGATCTTGTACATCTGACGTTATCTCATCATCTGAATATGAACAAATTATAAGTATATAGTGCAACCTAAGAGAGGGGGGGGGGGATTAGGTTTTACGGATTTTTTTTTAATGTTATTTTACATATATTATTATTCTTTTATTTTTTTTGGAATAAAGTGTATGGACTTAGAACAATAATGCAGAAAAATAAAAATACAGAAAAGTAAAAGAGAAACAAGAAGTTATACTAGTTCCCCTTATCAACCAAGAGGACGTCTAGTCCCTTAACACCCTACATAGGATTTTCACTATGTTAGATATTTGTACAACCTCAGTCAAAGAGTCTCATACAATCTTCTAACACATACACACCAAAGTATGGTGGAGTTTGAATTAACTCAATTCAAATGATCCTTTTCAACACAAACATTAAATAGCACTACTCTAAAAAACACATGTAACCTCGAACGCAAAGTTGATTTAACTTCAGTTAATGAGGCAAGGTAATGAATGACGTCATAAAAAGTTGTCACTTTACCTCAAGGTTTAAGAATAACATAGGGGTTAGTTGAAATGGTCATGGATAACTTTTTTATATTTTCCAAACTAGCACCATATACCTTTCGATTTAATAACAAAACCGAGAGGAAATATATATTCCTTTTAAAAAAATACTCATTACATTCTTTACACATAATATTATAAAATTAATTTTCATACAAACTATATTATTTACACAAAATATTATATTGTTTACACAAAATAAATTAATTTGAATCCGATTTATCGCCATCGTTGTCGCTGAAGAATAAATGATGAATATCTTGGAGAAGAGAAAATGTTGGGGATCCTCATTTTATTGATCTTGAGGAATATCAAATGTCTGATATAAAACAAAAAAAGGTTAGATAAATAAAATAAATATTCAGTTATATGATTATTTAAGAACACAAACCTTGAATCCAAATAATTTTATGCTCTTGTAGTCCATCCTTGAGAACTTTTCCCATACAAAATAAACATCTTTTTAAGTTTCAAAGTTTTCATGTCAAATGCTTCATTATCAATTTTTAATATTCATAATGCTTTTATAATGAGGGTTTTAGATTTCACGAGGTTTATTAGTGGCAGTGTCTTGAGCATTGATACTCATTAAATGGACGACAAAGATTTGTTTAAGGAAAGTGAAGAAACTGAATAAACACGCTTATATTTTACCTCAGTTATTACTCAAAACTGAGGTCAAAAGTGTTTCTTTTTAAATAAAAAATACAATAAAATATGTTCCGCTCGAAGTACCACATACATCTCGATTTCTGTTAAAAAGCGAGGGCAAAAACCTTTTTTTTTATATACTTACATTGTTTACACAAAATGTTAAAATAATTTGTTTAGACAAATCAATATTTTGACAATGGATCCTTGAAGAACAATATATCTTTTCAAATTTCTAATAAGTTATCTATTCCATCTAAGAGAATTTTTTTATGTATTTACAATCCATCCCAGAGAGATTTCATTATCCTGAATAAATATTTTCATGGCAAATGTTTTCACATGAAAGAGAAATGGATGATTATGTTTAAGAATAAATTTCTCAATGCCGTCAACCGAGGAAAGTAATAAATTTCTCAATATTTTCTTCGATTGATAACATAGGAAGGTTATTCCAAAAATACAACAAACATAAACATCATTACGTGAGATAGATTGCAAGGGCAGAAAAAAAATATTATGTTCAAGATTGAAGAACATTGAACATTTTTTCTGTCTTATAATCCATCCCAAAGAATGATGCATACAACTTTGGAGCGGCTACATATAAGTTAGGTTTAGGGTAAAATCTGATTAACGAGTGTTTTTATAGTAAATAATACAATTCAATCCCTCAGTTATTAAATATAACTAAAGATATAGATAATTAATTTAAAAATAAAAAATAAAATAAAAAGGGAGACATAATTTTTGAAGAAATAAATACATAAACTGCTTTTGTTGGGATTCGAAGCATGTCATGAATTATTTTCCCTTTGGTTATATTTAGAAACCGAGGGAATATGTTGTATTTATTTATTAAAAAAAATGGCACACCTTGGCATTTTACCTCGGTTTTTGGTTGGGTGAGGTGAAAGTTTTGTCATGAAATGTATTATTTGTAGTAACGTACCTTGGTGGACTTTAATTCTTCCCGAATCGAAAAACCTTTTTACAAAAAATTGAAAGAACACCACTTTATATTTGTCAACACCTTTATAAAGTACACACACTTTATTTACAAACTATATCACCATACACTTGGTGGATAATTTTATAACAAAATGATATATTGAGTACAAATAATTTTGAATGCTTTCCAATATTCTGAAATTTAATCTTCTGTTTCCAATAAATAATTCAGGGATATATAAACTCTAAGTTCTCAATGACTGAAGAAATTTTTTCTCTAATGTATGAAATTTATGTAGTAAAAGTTTCTATGAGATTGTCTATGAACACTTTTAAGAGCAAATGAATTATTTGAAAATTAAGATGGAAAGAGATGAGTTAAAATCTAAAAAGTTATTGCTTTAAATACATCACAAGATGCCTATTGAATAAGTAAAAATGTTTTAAAAATATTCATGATAGATTGAAATGATTAGGAAAAGGTTTAATGAACAATTGCAATGTAAAGGCATCATATTGGTTCATAATTTTTCATAAAGCTTTAGGAAGCAATCAATTGCGCTCTTGGATCAATCGATTGTTCTATATGCAACGTTCAGAAATTTGACAAAATGTGATGGATCATTAGATTTCTTGGATGCTTCAATCTATTTTAGGGTCAAAATTTAAATGCAAAAAAGACCCCACAACCGATTGCTACTTTTGGATCAATCGATTGACACTTCGGAAATTTCCAATTTCGTTAAATAGTGGCAAACGAGTAATTGATTGCACCAAATGATAACTCGATTGTACCCTTTACGAAATTGATTTTTTCTTTTTTTACTTTTAAAAGATGTGTCTTGAATGACAATTTTGAGCATCTAAAGCTTATATATATATATATATATATATATATATATATATATATATATATATATATATAATATATATATTAATATATATAATTATATATATATATATATATATAATATATATATATATATATATATATATATAATATATATATATATATTATATAATATATATATATATGAATTGTCATTGTACCTTATTTCATGATCCAATCCTTTGATTTCCATAATATTCAAAGCTTATGCAATCTTGATACTTGATTCAAAAACTTTTTCTTGATTGATATTTATTCTATGATAAGCTTTTGTCTTCATTAAAAGTAAACTAAGATAGATGATGAACATCTTCTTCACAATCTTTCCCTTTTTTATGATGACAAAATATGTTGATGAGAAGTTTTTACTTGACACTTGATTGCTCCCCTTATCTTGTATATCTCTCCATTTTTTTTAAAGTTTATGATTTGTCTTTGATATTCCGAAAAATAATAAAAACAACCATTTCTTATTCCTCTCTTTTTCATTACCAAAAATAAAAAGAGTAAATTCAAAGAAACATAATATAAGGTAAATGGTACAAGATATATAAAAGTACTTATGTTCTTCACAATGATGTAATATCAATGATGATATCAATATTGATGTTCTTCAAATCATCATTAACCAAATGGTACTTTAATCCTGCCATATCATATGGTCTTGTATCTTGAAAAAACAAATCTAAATTTGACAATATTAGCATATGATCTTCAAGTACATACAAAAACAATTAATAGTACTCTTAGGTACCCAATATTATTTGGATCTTTTTGGATTAATTCCCTTCCTTACTCATACATACTCATCATAAGGAACACCATAGTTTCTTATGTAGAAAGTATTAGGAGTATGACCTTTTGTATTATAATAAAAGTATGTAGGTCTAAAAACGTGATTAATTTTATAGATATAAGAATTATTTCAAACATAAGGCCTTTTAGGATCAATTACACCATGCACTTTACTTGATTCCACAATGTTTAATTTATTGCTAGTAGCCTTTATAGAGATAGTTTTACTTGTACTTGGTTTATCAAATTTGGAGAAATCAAGTCCACATTTTTCATTTAAGTATCTTTGTTTACTTATCATATTTTCCAAACAAATTTGATATTTTTCATATTTATTTATCACTTTGTTTAATTCAATAATTTTAGATTCAAGAGATTGAAATTTATTACATGCTGAATTTTTTACTTGGTCTAATTCCATTTTAAGGTAATTTGTTTTAGAGATAAAATTACTTTCTTTTGCTCTGGAAATTTTCTAGAAATATTAAAACATTCCTTATGCAATTCATGGAAGTCATTTTGTAATTCATCGCATGAAGGTTTATCATTAATTTCGAAATCACTAACCTCATTTTCTTCATCATCAGAATGGTGTGAAGCCATTAATACCAAGTTTTCTCGTTCTTCATCTGAAGATGAACTTATCTCATTGTATTCTCATACCACATATGTTTTCTTTGTCCTTTTGTCCTTCTCTCTATTGACTTTGTTCTTATTTAAAAGTGTATGGCATTTAATTTTGACATGTCATCTTCTTCCACATTCAAAACAAGTAATCTTCCTTTTTGAAGTCGGTGCTTCTTTTTGAGTGATTTCCTTTGTCATTTCCTTCTTTAAGAAAATTTTAAATTTCTTTATTAGAACATCATCTTCATCACTAATGGAATGCGATTCATCCTCTTGATTACTATCATAGCCTTTGATTTTAGTTTTTAAGGAAAGACTTTTGTGTTACTTTTCTTGATCTTCATGCTTTTCTGGCCTTTCAAGTTCTAACTCGTGTTCTTGAAGTTTTATGAATAATGTCGTTGAAGATATTTTAGAGAGAATTTTATTTTCAAATATAATCGTTACTTTTGATTGTCATGCTCTTGTCAATGATCTAATTAATTTGATATTAAAGTCATCATTTGTGAATATTTTTCCAAGTTCCATCAAATGATTTGTCAAATGTGTAAATCTCTTTAGCAAATCAAGAATTGTTTCACCAGACTGCATTTTAATCATTTCATATTCTTGTGGTAGTGTGTTTAGTTTGAATTTTTTACTTCTACTAAATTATTATCATGTAATTTAGTGAAGAAATTAGGTTATGTATCATATTTATGACATAATCCATCATTATAATTAGTGAGATTTATTATTCCATCACTAATTACTTATAGAAATACATACGTTAAAATTAATTTATTTCTAATATTTAGTGACAAAACATTATTGTTAGTGACCGATTAATTATGTTTCTATTCATAATATAATTTGAAATCCCTTACAAATATGTTCAACATTGAAATTCGTTACAAATATTAGTACATCACTAAATCTGTCACTAAATGATTTGTGACCAAACACTGCTAAAAAAATAATATATCATCACTATTGGGAGAATGATTTTATCACGGCTGGAATTTCGTGGTAACAAATGGTATGGTAGTATGTGTCCTCTTTACCATCATAGGCTGGTAGTCGTGGTAAAAACACAATAACAGGTAACATATCACCAAAGTTGAAGAAACCAACCGTGGTAAAATGCAAAATGGTCATGGGTTTGATACCCAACACCAACATTTTAGGAGATTTCTCAATATTTCACCACAGTTGTATATTTCAACCACAGTGAAAGAGTTAGTGCATAATATTTTACCGCGATTATAGATTCCAACCGTGTTGATATATACATTTGAGTTTATTATAACTATGTGGAATGATTGTTTCATCAATCTCCCACTAAACATATAACCTTTCGATATGATTTAGAAAATAATAATATGAAAAATTAAGTTATATTTGAAGAACAACTTAAAATATTCAATGTTTTTTGAGCTTTCTGCAGCTCATTATCCATATCTCGCTCTTAACAATTAGAATTTGATTCAATGTTTCTAATTCATCAATTACCATTTCCTTATCTACTAATTCATTTTGCAAAATAACAAATTTGTTGAGAAATTCCAATTCATTATCATTATCATCATCATCATGAATTTGAATTTCTCAACGAGTTTGATGGTTTACACAATCAACTAGCAAATAATGAGATGTTGATTGAAAAACTAGAAATATCGAAACAAAATCTAACCGTCAAAGAGCGAGATACAAAAAATGAGTTGCAGAAAGCTCGAAAAACATTGAATATTATAAATTATTCTTAAAATACAACTTAATGTTTTAGATTATTATTTTCTGATTCAATTTGATAGTTATATGTTTAGTGAAGGAATGATAAAACACTCAATCCAGATACGATATAATAAACTCAATTGTATCTTCTATTATGTTAGGCTGATCGAAATGAAAGTTGCAGAGGGAATAACATTATCAACAACAACATAGAAAAACAAAAAGAACAATAATGATTCAACATTTTACCTATAGATAAAATTTTGTGTTATTTTTATCTAACAAGTAAGTGACTACGAATAATGAACTAAGGTTATATGTTTGAAGGAAATAGAACTACGAATAATGAAATACAAGTAAAAAAATGACGAAATACTAACAAGAACTAATATAAAAGATTGATTGAATTAAAATGAGTAACACCCTTTATTTGCTTTGTCTCAAATACATGGAATCTTGATACAGTGGATATTTTTATATTTTGAGCCAACATTTTGGAAGAAATGAACTCCTAATTTTAGAGATTAAGTTTCTTGTCTATAATAAACTGATGAAGATGAATCATACACATTGGATTAAACATTCATTCAAAGATCAAAGACTTAACCAAACAAGAAAGACATCACACTTTCACCAAAAATTTTAAGGTGATAGGTGTATGAGTCATCTTACTTATAAAGTATTTATAACCTCCACTTTTTTAAGCAATGTGAGACTTAAAACTCACACTTGTTTCTCAACACAACTCACAGTTGTTTCTCAATAATCTCTCCCTCAAGTGTGAGTCTATCCACTATGATCCCCCTCAAGCTGAAACTCTGTCATCCACATGCTTGTACCGCTGTTGACAGACACCCTTATCTCATCATGATCACTTCAACACGCCGTCTGACCACAATGTCAGGAAGACTTTCGACACAAGGATTCAGTCCATTACTCGAACCAGACTCTGATACCACAAATGGGTCATCATGAGAAGGAAGCATATACATTGGGTCAAACACTCACCCAAAGATCAAAGACTCATTCAAACAAGTGAGAGAGACACCACATATTCACCTAAAAACTTAAGGTGATAGATGTATGAGTCTTCTTATTTATAGAGTGCATAAGCTCTATTATTCTAAGCAATGTATGACTTAGAACTCACACTTGTTTCTCAATCCAACTCACATTTATTTTTCAACATAAAGAATTTTCTTTACTGGCTTGACATGTAATTATATTTGGTCGAATATTACCTTAAATGTCTAAAATTTCTTACATATTTCTAAGACGGTTAATAGTATATTTCGACAGTGATGTATCTTTCGACTTTTTGATTTTCATGAGTGTTTTTCTTAAAAACTTTCTTGCTTGTGTTTCGAAGTCGACTTGCTTTATTCTCTTTGAAAACTCAAAGATTATTTGAATCTTTAAATTTCACGTAGTCTAATCTATTTAATTATATAGATTTTTATAAAAATATAAACCTTCACTATTTAAAAAATAACTTAGCTTAACTTAGTCTTAATATAAATTAGGCCATACATATTTGTCCGACGGTTTGACCTATTTCCATCTCATAGTTGCCACAAAACTTCCTATCAAACCTATATATGAAAGGCAAAAATAAGAACACCAAATCAAAGCTAGAGATAAGAAAGACCAATGGCTGCTATGGCCCTGCTGATGTACAGCTTGATACTTCAAGCATTTATTAACAGAACGATCTGCTTCTTTGCTGTTCTTCATGTTTGGCATTGTTCTCATAATTGATAATGCCATGCCAACATCTACTTCGAGTATTCTACAACTCATCTGTCTAATCAACAGAAGGATGAAGATAACACAAATGTTTTCAATAGTAGTTGTGGTTCTTATTTGTTCAAAGCGAGTGGTTTTCATTAGAGGGTCCCCTATTATAGATTAACTATTTCCAAATTTAGAGTGATGATCGTTTTACGTGGATATAGATAGACAACAAAAATCGCTCATGCATGGTACATCCGACAAGAAAATATTGAAGACAGTGAACGTCAAGTACAGATGAAACACGTGTGGTGTCTCTGGTTGATTGATTGGGTCCAATCGAAGCCTAATCCACACGAGAGGTGTAGTATGATCAATGGTCCCACAGTGTGATGCAACCTGCAGGCACACAAACAAACACACTTTCACATCTACAACTTCAATTTCAACCCACTTTTAAAGCTTTGTTTTCCTTTTGGTCTGTATACATGCACGTCTATACATCCAAATCCATTCGTGTGCACCTTTTTCATCGTTTCTTCAAGTCTTTTCTCATTCATCATGGAGTTGGGACCCGTCACATATTGAAAATTTTAACAAAATAATAATGTTTTCTAAATTTAATTCTAAACTAACTAACTTTCTATTAGAAAAACTAATTGCAGATTAGATGAATCGAGATTAAAATAGTAAGCGAATCAATTTTTTTTTTTTTTTTAGTATTTCAAGTACTCTCAGATTGTTTTAGAGTTTCTACAAAGGAATATCAAAAATTATTCAGCTTATATTCGAGTTTGCATAAAATCGATAAAAACTTGAATGTAGGAAAGACGAAATATGAATTTTGTGTAAAGAAGATAGATTTTTCTAATTTTTGTTTTTATGAATATGAAATTCTCAATTTATAGGACAAACTGATATTTTTATCATAAGGTTGCGATCTTTGATGAAACATACACTCTGAGCAACATTTATGCTAAATGTTGCATTGTTTTGCCTACAACAACACTTTTCAAACATTGCATTGTTTCACCTATAATAACACTTTTATCAAATGTTGTATTGTTTCGCCTACAACACAATTTTTCAAAGGTTGTATTGTTTCGCATTCTACAATACTTCACGAAGTGTTGCATATTTATAAATTCAAAATACAAACTGTCTACTGCAACACTTCAAAAGTGTTGCCTATTTCTAAATTAAAAATTTAACTTTCACTTCCATATTTTTTTGTCATTTTGAAAAATGATTAATTCTTAATAATTTACAACAATCTCCCACTTGCTCTAATAATGACAAGATCAATTCCAGAAAAAGAGAGGAAAAGAATGTTAATACAGTTAAGTATCTTTCGATTTAAACTTAACCTTAGTAAGGATAACACAAAGTTTAATCAAAATGTTAGGTAGTTATTATTTGAACCGTTATCCTTTGTGATTATATCAGCGGTATCTTACACACATTCTTTAATGATTTTTCTCCTATATCTCGCGTCTAACACTATTTATGGCCATGTTCTTTTCCCGTTTTCGTGAATTTTTTATGAGAGAAACTTCAACTCTCAATTTGAGATAACACTATCTCGAAATTCATATAAGTGAAATTCATTTTGTATCTATTTCTTGAGATACATATCCTCGATATAGAACTTCATTAACTGTTTGAAAAAACTCAACCCTTAATATTTAACAGTCAACATTGTCACAAAATATTGCACAAGCATCCAAATCAACGACTTGTTGTTACCCATTGAATGTTAGGCTAAGGTTTGTTAACTTCAGATTGAGTTGCTACTGTTGTCGGAATCCTTATTCAAGGAGTTTCAATCACATACCTCTCGAGGTAGTCTTTACTAAATATCTAGCCAGTGGTTTAGTAAATAGATCAGTCGAATTATAGTTCGGTTATATATATATATATATATATATTATATATATA
Organism: Lathyrus oleraceus; assembly: GCF_024323335.1. Classification (NCBI taxonomy): domain Eukaryota; kingdom Viridiplantae; phylum Streptophyta; class Magnoliopsida; order Fabales; family Fabaceae; genus Lathyrus; species Lathyrus oleraceus. Next base: position 297,490,795 of record NC_066584.1, read on the forward strand.
TATAATATATATATATATATATATATATATATATATATAAGTGAAATGATTATATCCTTAATCAATTTTCTCACAAAAGAATGTCTAAGACCTATGTCTAAGAATGAGAAGAGCAATAATATACAATTCAAGCATGCTTGGTGATCTCAAACCACTCACAAGAAGTCCCACCCAAAGGCAAAGGGAAACAAGATGCTTATGATCCTTGAGGCAATGCAAAGGAAATGTTATGATGCCATGAGGGATCTTAGGGACAAAATTGGGGTCTTACAGATGCCCCTAGTTAAGGTCATTCTATCCGGAGAAATGAAGGTTAAAATCTTCGTCTCGACGGGGTAGAATGGGCTTAAATAATAACAAAGAGACGAATTTTGGTCCCTAAGAGACCTCATGATGTGAATGTATGCATGCAAACGGTCAATACTCTTTGGGGATATGTGTCCACAAGGAAGGAAAGAAATCCGGAGATACTGACATTATGGGGCAGAGATTCTACCGGGGAGTAAAGTATGAAAACGTGTGAGCAGGTCACGACTTGAAACTTGCTGAGAGACATGGAGAGAACCCATGAAATAAATTCATGGAGGACTCGAGCTGACTCAAAGATGCATGTATTGGGGAATATACCAATACAGCAAAAAAAATTTATCCGCAACGGATACTTCGGATAAAAATCCGGACTCAGGTGGGAATGTCCACTTAAGGACTCCGCTGAGGAGAAACAAATGAGGTATTACCGGTTACTGGGTAATAAGCTCAAAAGGAGGTCATGTGATCCCACCGGTATAAGGGTGAAGGAAAAAACATGCTCCGGGAGAAAGAATATCTAAGACCGGTATAAGGGTGAGAGATATCGATCAACCAAATCATCTGAGGAAGACCTAAAAGGTATATTTCAACTCAGGAAAATCTGTCTCCACAGGGGACAAAAAGTCATAATAGGGAGCAGAAGGAAGGAACGCCAGGGATGCCGGTTACTGGGCATATAATAGGCGACCAACCAACACGTGAATTGGGGAATATTCCCAAGACATTCATCATCCAAAAGAGGGCTAAAAGCAAACTCGATTATAGGATGGACATTCGATTCTAGAAAGGGATACGAATCTTACTCGACTGGGGAAGAACAAAAGGCTTCGACCAAAGAGTGCATGAGATATATTATCTATTACCGTCAGAATGTAGATAATACACTCGCATGGAAGATTATCCACAACCGGTTACTGGGTTAATAAATGATAAATCGACCGACAAAGAAAGGCATCGGGATACCGAAACTGGGTATATAATGATAACCATTCAAAGAGAGCAACAAACATTACCGACAACCGGTAAGAAAGATGATTTGTTGGGTATAAATTGCCTAATCAGAGCAATTATCCAAGAGAAGGAGGGAATATCAACACCGAATATTGGATAATGATAACTGTCAAGGAGGGGATTACATCTACCGGATACTGGGTAGAAAACCACGGAAGAGTAACCTTCATTGATTAGGATGAACAAAAGGGTTAGCTCTGCAAGGGGGGAAAATAGGGTTTACAACTACCGGTACAAGGGTAGAAAACCACGGACTCCGTCGAGAATGAATGATTACTAATTACTGAGCAATTATTCATTTATACCACGGGAAAGTGCAGGAAATAGTCCCAAAAGGCCAATTTAGGATCAAACTAAATAGGCAAGCTGAATCAAAACTCGTCCCAGTGAGGATATAACTCAATAGGGAAGCCCATCCCAATATACTTTGGGAAGGAACAGAAACAACTATCATCCACGAGGATACAACTTGGTGGGGAATTTAGAAGGAAATATAAACACTTTCTGCTTAGGGGGCTGACTCTACATGAGGAGATTAGACACCGACATCTGCTTGGGGAAGCATATTACCCACTAGCAAGAAACAACAAACAAATATGTATGGAAAGGAATGCAAATCATGATTATCTGAATGTTTGAAACTATATGCACACATGTATGGTTTATGTATGATGAATGTTGACAAACAGACATTTTTAACACAAACAGCTCCAAGGAATAAGTACACGAACATCCAGTACTACATCTCAAGAGAGAAAGCCAGATTCACCGAAGAGTATCCAATATGATAAGGGCAAGAGATATCAGGAAGCAAAGATCCCTGCAGGGGATGAACATCAGTTACTCCAGCTGGGGACAAGAGTTATCGCACAGATAAAAATTTGCTGCATAAGCAACTCTAGTGGGGAATCCGTCCGAGGAGGTGGGTGGATCTGTGGGGAACAACCACCAAATAGGAGGTTTCCAAGGTTACCACCAAATAATGTAGTTACCAGAAAGATCACATCTGCTGAGGAGGAAAGGTCGCTACCCTGCTGAAGGGAAAAGCGGTGAATATCTTACCAGTCAATCCTGTTGAGGATCATACTATCCTTGGGAGAGCACTGAAGATCTCCTAAGTATCCTTTCGTCATTGTGAATGTTCGCTTTGTTTAAAAATAAATTATGAAAAATTTATTTAAAACAATGATATTTTCTCAGCTAAAACATGCAAAACATTTGTTGAATAGAAACAAATAAGAGTATAAATAATTGGGTAAAGGCTCAAATTTGTTTGATGGAATGGTAGTTTGCAAATGGCAAGACTCCATAGATCTTTACAAATTTGAAATTAGTGATATATATTGGAAAAGGGCTACATTGAACATAATGACCATTTCTCCACCAGTTCTGAATCCGATGTATTTGAAGTTTCGGTTGATGACGAATGAGCAAGAATCTCTGACGGATGACAGTCGTGGGACAAATTCTTGTCAGGATGCAGTTACTTGCCAAATCCCTATTTTGCCTAGACTGCCCCAGGATGAGGTACTCAATCTATCGGGATATATATATAATAATATATATATATATATATATAATATATATTATATATCTATATATATATATATATATATATTATATATATATATATATATATATAATATATATATATATATAATATATATATATCTATATATATATTATATTATGTCTCTAACTTTTGCTTGGACTGCCCTTTCGGGTTTTCTATCCACCGAGACGCTCATTTTTTCCTAAGCCGCCCTTTCGGGTTTTCAACTTAGCGAGCTATTCTATTTTTGTTTTAGGCGAAGTATTTCTTGACTGCATCTGAATTCACAGGACGAGTGAAATCCTCATCATCCATAGTTGTAAGTATCAATGCGCCGCCTGAAAATGCTCTCTTAACAACATATGGACCTTCATAGTTTGGAGTCCACTTGCCCCTGGAATCTGGCGCGAAAGACAAGACTTTCTTGAGCACAAGGTCACCTTCTCGGAACACACGAGGCTTGACCTTCTTATCAAAAGATTTCTTCATTCTTTGCTGATATAACTGGCCATGGCACATGGCGGTCAATCTCTTTTCTTCTATCAAATTCAGCTGGTCATAACGACTATGAACCCATTCAGCGTCAGTCAACTTGGCTTCCATCAAGACTCTCATTGATGGGATCTCCACCTCTACTGGGAGTACAACCTCCATACCATAAACAAGAGAGAAAGGGGTTGCCCCTGTTGAAGTGCTGATAGATGTATGATATCCGTGTAAAGCAAATGGAAGCATCTCATGCCAATATTTGTATGTGACAACCATCTTTTGGATAATCTTCTTGATATTTTTATTAGCAGCTTCAACAGTCCCATTCATCTTGGGTCTATAAGGAGAAGAGTTATGATGTGCAATCTTGAACTCACTACATAGCTCTTTCATCATTTTGTTGTTCAAGTTAGATCCATTATCAGTAATGATCTTATCTGACACACCATATCGGCATATGAGTTGATTCTTGATAAACTTCACGACCACCTGCCTGGTCACATTTGCATATGATGCCGCTTCAACCCACTTGGTGAAATAATCAATTGCTACGAGAATAAATCTGTGTCCATTGAACGCTTTTGGCTCTATCATGTCAATCATGTCAATTCCCCACATGGAGAAGGGCGATGGTGATGAAATCACATTCAGAAGTGTCGGAGGAATATGAATCTTATCCGCATAAATCTGACACTTATGGCATTTCTTCACATATTTGCAGCAGTCAGACTCCATTGTCAGCCAATAGTAGCCTGCTCTCAACATCTTTCTAGCCATGGCATGTCCATTGGAATGAGTACCAAATGAACCCTCATGGACCTCAGTCATCAACAGATCTGCTTCGTGTCTATCCACGCATCTGAGCAGAACCATATCAAAATTTCTCTTATAAAGCACATCGCCATTGAGGTAGAAACTTCCTGAGAATCTCCTTAGAGTCTTCCTGTCTTTCACAGATGCCCCAGGCGGGTAAGCCTGGTTCTGAAGGAAACATTTGATGTCATAATACCATGGCTTATCATCTTTCACCTCTTCTACTGCAAATACATGAGCTGGTCTGTCCAAGCGCATCACAGTGATATTGGAACTTCATTCCAAAGTTTTACCACAATCATTGAAGCAAGTGTAGCAAGAGCATCTGCCATCCGATTCTCATCTCGAGGAATATGATGGAAGTCAACCTCAGTAAAGAACGTTGAAATCCTCCTCGCATAATCTCTATATGGAATGAGGCTAGGATGATTCGTTTCCCATTAACCCTTAATCTGATTAAAAACGAGGGCCGAATCACCATATACATCAAGATGCTTGATTCTTAGATCAATGCATTCCTCCAATCCCATAATACAGGCCTCATACTCAGCCATATTATTCGTGCATTTGAAAGTTAGCCTTGCTGTAAAAGGAATATGTGTTCCCTGAGGAGTAATAATTACTGCCCCAATTCCATTTCCATACTGATTTACAGCGCCATCAAACACCATACTCCATCTGGAACCAGGCTCCGGCCCTTCATCGAGTGCAGGCTCGTCGCAATCTTTCATTTTCAAATACATAATTTCCTCATCTGGGAAGTCGTGCTGAACTGACTGATAATCCTCAATCGGCTGATGTGCTAAATGGTCAGCCAGAATACTACCTTTAATAGCCTTCTGAGCTCGATACTCAATATCATACTCAGACAACAACATCTGCCAACGGGCAATTCTCCCAGTTAAAGCAGGTTTCTCGAAGATATACTTGATTGGATCCATCCTGGATATCAACCAAGTCATATGATTCAACATGTATTGGCGTAAGCGCTTAGCTGCCCAAGCCAAAGCGCAACATGTTTTCTCAAGCATTGAATATTGAGACTCACAGTCGGTGAACTTCTTGCTCAAGTAGTAAATGGCGTATTCTTTCTTTCCTGATTCATCTTGTTGACCAAGGACACAACCCATTGAGTCTTCAAGAACAGTCAGATACATAATCAATGGCCTCCCTTCCACAGGCGGAGATAAAATCGGAGGCTCAGGCAGATACTCTTTAATACTGTCGAAAGCTTTCTGGCAATCCTCGGTCCAATCATGGGATTGATCTTTCCGGAGGAGCTTGAATATCGGCGCACATGTGGCAGTCATGTGGGATATGAATCTGGAAATATAATTCAAGCGGCCAAGAAAACCTCGGACTTGCTTCTCAGTTTTGGGCGCAGGCATATCTTGTATTGCTTTGACCTTTGCAGGATCAACCTCAATACCCTTTTCACTAACGATAAAGCCCAATAACTTGCCGGAACGAACTCCAAATGTACACTTGTTGGGATTCAGACGGAGCTTATACTTTCTCAAACGCTGAAAAAGCTTCAACAGGTGCTCTACATGTTCAACTTCCGTTCTCGACTTAGCAATCATATCGTCAACATATACCTCGATCTCCTTGTGCGTCATATCATGAAACAAGGTAGTCATAGCTCGTTGATACGTGGCTCCGGCGTTCTTCAAACCGAAGGGCATCACTCGATAACAGAATGTTCCCCAAGGTGTGATGAATGTTGTCTTCTCCATATCCTCGGGTGCCATCTTAATCTGATTATATCCGGAAAATTCGTCCATAAATGAGAAGACATTGAATTTAGCTGTATTATCTACCAACATATCAATGTGTGGTAGAGGGAAATAATCTTTCGGACTAGCTTTATTCAAGTCTCTATAGTCTACACACATCCGGACTTTTCCGTCTTTCTTAGGCACAGACACAATGTTGGCCACCCATTGAGGATATGTAGAAGTCACCAGAAACCCCGCATCAATTTGCTTATGAACTTCCTCTTTGATCTTCACTGCCATATCAGGATGGGTTCTTCTGAGCTTCTGCTTCACAGGCACGCACTCAGGTTTCAAAGGTATGAAATGTTGCACGATATCTGTATCTAGACCAGGCATGTCCTCATACGACCAGGAAAAGACATCAATATATTCTCGTAGCAAATCAATTAACCCCTTCTTAATAGATTCTTCCAATAGTGCCCTAATCTTCACTTCTCGCACACAATCCTCAGACCCCAAGTTGACTGTTTCCAGATTCTCAAGATGCGGCTGAATGATCTTCTCTTCATGCTCAAGTAGACGGGTAATCTCGTCAGGAATCTCTTCAACATCATCTTCTTCTGCCTCAAATACAGGGAATTCAAAATTGGGAGACGGTGTTGGGTCATTATGTTCAATGGGTTTGATCAACCTGCATAATGATTTTGGATATGAAAAGCTTTAGAATTCAAACAAGGCAAATCATTATGCAGATGAAAAGATTGATTTTATTCTTATTTTTAGGGGTTTTATGTGATCACCAATTTCATGCAAAAAAAAAAACGAAAAGGGAAAATAACTGGAAAAACAAACATTTAACATGAATTTATTGAATGAAAATATCATTGTATTTATGCGCCAATAATGTCATCACTCTTCCTTTTGGCATGGGAGGAGGGTTTTTAAACGCAATGAATCATTACTTTGACTTATGGATAACTGTTGGAATATCCACAGCGACCCAATTATTGCAGATTCCCCCAGGGATGACGAAGTTGCCAGAATCCCCTTCGTCCTCTTCCAAGATGGCAGCAGCCTCTTCATTTTGACCGGTGTGGATGAAACCTCCACTCTTGAACAATCCTCGCTCGTTGAAGACCCCAGATGAAAAGCCTATGCCAGCCCGGGACTTGTTGGCTTCTAGCTCAATCATATTTCCTAATCCAGCAGTTGCACCACGCTCAATGGCCAACTTTGCGTCTATGTAGGAAGCAAATGAAGGAGTTCTCTTCTCAATAGGCTCAGCAATAGATAAAGCTTGGAACGGGGTTCCAACTTCATACCCAGCATCTATATATGAGAAGGAAGACAAATGGCTAACCAGGAGAGCCTTTTCTCCCCCTACCACCACCAGCTTCTTATTCTTCACAAATTTCAATTTTTGGTGTAGGGTGGATGTCACGGCGCCTGCCTCATGAATCCATGGTCTGCCTAGGAGACAACTATACGATGGGTGAATGTCCATAACCTGGAAGGTAATCTGGAAATCACTTGGTCCGATCTTGATTGGGAGATCAACTTCCCCAATCACAATTTTGCGAGACCCATCGAAAGCCTTCACAACTATTCCACTCTGCCTCATGGGAGGCTCTTGATATGACAGCTTTGAGAGAGTGGATTTTGGTAATACATTCAATGATGACCCAGTGTCCACCAGCACATTAGACATGGCGTCGTCTTTGCAACCCACAGATATATGTAATGCTAAGTTATGGTCTCTTCCCTCCTCGGAGAGATCAGAGTCACAAAAGCTCAAGTTGTTACAAGCAGTGATGTTTGCAACAATGCTATCGAATTGTTCTACCGTGACATCGTGATCTACATATGCCACATCCAACACCTTCTACAGAGCTTCTCGGTGCGGATCTGAGTTTAAAAGCAATGATAACACAGATATTTTGGATGGCGTTTGTAGAAGCTGGTCTACAACATTGTATTCGCTCCTTTTGATGAGCCTTAGCATCTCATCACATTCTTCTGGCACATTGCCACTCGGGCCAACGGAAACAGGAGTTTTCAATGTAGAGGAGGGCTTAACAACACGTGCCGGATTCGGGGTGCTCACAACATTCCCAATCGGGCGTTCAACAGAATCAGTAGTAGCTTGAGGTTTTGGCGGCGCTGAGAATACACGACCACTACGGGTCAAACCGCTAACATCAGCAATATTTACAACAGGTGACGATGGCAAGGGCACCTCTTTCCCATTTTCCACCGCGACAGCATTGTAGCGATAGGGGACCGCCTTCTCATAAGAATACGGTACCGGTCCGGCTGGCTTGATAGTTAACGCGGGAGAAATATTCTACTTGATACCATCATACTTGATGATAACGGGCTCGGGGATCCGGAATACTGGAGAAATTACATTGACCTCATCGGCATCTTCGTCAACATTTCTGTTTTGAAGGATCTCAATAACTCCTTCATCCAGCATTTCTTGTACATCTTTGCGCACCTGGCGACAACCTCTTTAATTAACAGAACAGACTCGACATCTATCGTGGTCATGCTCGTAATGACTATAATCACATAGCAAATGATGCATCTCGACCAGAGATTGTCGAATATGACTGACATATTTGACTTTGTATTTGCCAGGGTAGCCCTGAACCATGTTAACAGACTTCCCATGCTCGGGCAATGGGTTCTTCTTTACATTAGGACCTACATCCTCGAAACACAGAATGCCACCCCTCACAAGGTCTTGAACCTTGGTCTTCAAAGGGTAACTATTCTCCACGTCATGGCCGGGAGCACCAGAATGGTAAACATAGTGTAATTCGGGCTTATACCACCATTGGGGGTTAGCAGGTATAGCCGGTGGGTCTCGCGGAGTAATCTACTTTCTCTCTATCAAAGAGGGGTATAATTCTGCATACGTCATTGGAATAGGATTGAAGGTGACCCTTTTCCTTTCATAACTCGTGCTGGTTTGATTACTGTTTCGAGGCTGGTAGGCCTGTTCCCGCGGACGGTGCTGTTGTTGTTGATATTGCGGATGTGGTTGCTGATTATTATTATGTTGCTGGTACTACTGATTATCTCTGAAGACAGGTGCTATATGAGCCACCCGGTGCTGGTTACCGGCGGGACGCACGGTCTTCCTCCTCATAGAGGGTTTTCTTGGTTTCATATGGGAGGTCACAACATGGGCCTCTCCATCTTTCTTCTTGGCAAACGCCCCATAACGTTTGGCAGAAGAGCCTTCTTCTCTGGTCAAACGTCCTTCTCTAACCCCTTCTTCTAGACGCATCCCCATATTCACCATCTCGGTGAAGTCAGAAGGAGCGCTAGCAATCATCCGCTCATAATAAAAAGAACATAAGGTCTTCAAAAAGATCTTAGTCATTTCTTTCTCTTCCAGCGGGGGCACGATCTGTGCTGCTACCTCTCGCCACCTCTGGGCGTATTCTTTGAATGTTTCTTTTGAAGGAGAATTGCGATCCAAAATGCAGCGGAAATTAAAATTTTCTCCTTTAGAGATCCTTACGAATGGTCATGATCAGTGATAGAATATTTACCTCTTGTGACGATTGAAACCTTTGGTGCAGATCTCTTGTGACGATCAAAACCTTTGATGCAGATCCACGAAGCGATCACGAACGTTAAACGATGACAACATCTCTACTCAGTCCACACGAACGGATTCCTTCAATCTCAGTGCTAGCTGGTACGAATGAAGGCTTTGAGTGAGAGAGAGAGAGAGTGAGAAAACGAAAATAATGCAACCGCTATCAATGCTTCTGCACAAGGGTTCTATTTATAGAACCACTTGTGTGGGCTTCAAGCTAAAAAGCCCACTTAAGTGTATTTTGGCCCATATCTTATAATATGCCCAAAATCACTTAAGCCCATGGTACCTTACCATATTTCGTATTCTACTCAAGTACACCGTACCTTACGATGTTCTATAATTCACTTAAGGGCACCGTACCTTACGGTATTCCTTAGTTTCTCTATCTCTCATCAATCCGTCCTTTGTGTGTGACCCTGTAGGTTTCCGTGACGTTGGCAATTATATTAAATCACGCATTTAACATAATAAACAGTGAGCGGTATCTAGCAACACATCACTGCTACCCAAGACACGAAAATGTCATGTGATCTGACAGAACCTTCTGTGATAATACTTATGTGTATAATTACCCTTTTGCCCTTATGTCTATATTGAACACAAGGCATAGACCGTGTCATCCTTGTCCAGTTCAATATTGGGCCAATAGACATTTATCCTGTTATGCAGGATGTGCAAATTCCATCTAGGTCACTCATGTCCTTCAGCATGCTTCGTGGAGTACCCATCAACTGTCTTTATGGTTATCCAGTTACGGACAACGTTGGATCAGCAATAAAGCACTCGACTCTACATCTAGGATCCATAGTGGTTTCAGGTCGAAGAGTGGTATACACTATTATCACCATGAGAATAACTTATGACACGTTGCATAACTTTCTATATAGTATTCTCATAGCGGGTCAATCCGGTATAAATATTACTCCTAATATTCATACCTATGTTTAAGACTTGATAACTCTTTATCCATGATCCATGAGATGTGATCATCAGCCTACAAACATAATAGTCTTAATGCTTTAATGTTATCCCACTTCACAATAAAGCTCGACTACGGATGCTTTAAGAATAGTGTCCTTATGTTTAATGTGTTCTCATGATTAAGTCACACTTAATACATTAAACGGACTATCTATTCCAGGGCTTTATTAATCAACCATAATAAAGAAAATGTCTTTTATACTATTAATAAATAATTCGATACAAGTACCAAAAAGTATTGGCCTCTAGGGCTTACACCAACATCTTTGTCCTTTTGGGACATGGCCCTCAATTGATCCCTATCGGGAGCCATATCCACATTGTAATTGTATTGCTTGACGAAGGCCTCGCCAAGATCGTTGAAGGATCGAATGTTCACGCTGTCTAGACCCATGTACCAACGCAGAGCAGCACCAGACAAACTGTCCTGAAAGTAGTGGATGAGTAATTGGTCATTGTCGGTCTGAGTCGACATTTTCCTGCCATACATGACCAAGTGGCTGAGAGGGCAAGTATTTCCTTTGTATTTTTCAAAGTCAGGGACCTTGAATTTTACAGGGATCTTCATGTTGGGAACCAAGCAGAGGTCGGCAGCAGACTTGCCAAAAAGATCCTTTCCTCTAAGAGTTTTCAATTTCTTGCGCAGCTCAAGAAATTGATCGTTCAAAGCGTCCATCTTCTCATAGACATCTGGGCCCTCAGACGGCTCAGAATGGTAGATGGTGTCGTCTACTCTGGGTATAGTATGCACGACAGGAGGAGAAACAGCAGGGACCGGGCTAGATGCCGGCATAGAAGTAAAGGTGGGAGCAGGACCCTCGGGCATGAAATTGGGAGGCATCCCCCACGGGAATCCGGCTGGCATGGTCGTTCGAACAAAGTGTGCACTGGCTGCAGGCATAGTTGAGGAGACAATCTCAGAGAAGATTGTCCTCTGGGGAGGAGTTGAAGGTGTCGGAGAAGACTGACTCTGGGCAGCCATGAATGACTCCATTAAAGCGCTTAATCTGGCCACTTCCTCTTTCAGTTCGCGGTTCTCTTATTCCAAATGATCGATCAGTCTTGAGATGTTGGCTCTGGTGTAGTACCGGTGAGTCAGCTTGTCTTCAAAATAAATGAAGAACACAGAGTTAGACCACAGGACAAGAAGCCGGGAACAAAACCTGCTTATGCACATGATGCATGCAATGCTTGTGCACATGATTTGTTATTTTTATTTCAAAGGAATTTTAGGGTTCTATTTGCAAATTTTGGGAATATTAAACACTTTTATATGGAAACATAATATCTGGGAAATATTTTATACCAAATAAGTACAGCATTGGTAACCATATACAAGAGAAAAGGAAAATAATCATCCTATGGATCCCTAGAAACAATCATCTAAAGCTCTGGACACAGGGAGATAGGATGCACGAAGTCTCTTCACTTCCCTCTCATAGGCTGCTTCCATATCTTCCTTCTCCTTGGCAAGTCGGTCGTACTTCCTTTTCCAGAACTTGGAAGACTGAGGAAGTAGAGAAGTCCATGCATCATCAGGATCATCAATAACCTGATGTTCGAGAAACTCAATCAAAGCATCCTTCTTCTTAATCTGCTGAAGCAAATCTTCTCTTTCACGGATCCAAGTACGTGATCGGTCTTCGTCTCTCAGCTCCTCTACTCTTTGATCAGGGAGGGTTGAAGGCCCAGCCATAACCAAAGGTGTAGGTCTTGGATATTCGTAAGGCATGAGATACTCAGACGCTCTCTTCCTAACCCAAGCAGTGTAAGGTTCCATAGCAACACAATTCTTAGGACCCAACTCCTTCCTTCCCTTTCTATGAATCTTGCGCCAAGCGCGGACCATTCTGCCCTTCAAGTTTTGGGGATCTTTACCCTCCTAAAAGAACACACCCTCTAACAGAATGTTATTAGGTTTATCCTTTAGGGGGAACCCAAGCTGACGACGTGCCAAAACAGGGTCGTAGTTAATCCCACCACATGTACCAAGAAGAGGTACATTGGAGAATTCACCACAAGAGTCGATAATTTGCACATCATCATACACATGGTTATACCAAGAGATATCATCATTAGTGAGAGACATAAGTCTCGTGGACCACCGTAGACATCCCTTGTTCTCCTTGAAGGCGACCGTCTGAGGTAAGTGAGAAATAAACCACTTATACAACAGAGGCAAACAACACACAATGGCGCCACCATCCTTTGCATTCCTCATATGCAAAGAGAAATAAGTGTCACCCAACAGAGTCGGAACGGGATTAAGAGTAGAGAAAATCCTAATAGCGTTCACATCTACAAACTTGTCGATGTTGGGAAATAATACCAACCCATAGATGAGAAGTACAAATATGGCTTCAAAGGCGTCCTCACTCATGGCCTTCCCATAGACAGTAGCTTGAGCAATGAGGAACTCAGAAGGGAGACCTTGAATTCCACCTTTGGTAGTCATATGAGCACCAACCAGAGATTCATCTATATGCAACATGTCTGCTATCTCTTGAGAAGTAGGAATACTCTCCAAGCCACTGAACGACAACTGATCCAGAATAGGTATACCCACAAGATAGGCATACTCCTCAAGTGTTGGCAAAAGCTGGAAATCCGGAAACGTGAAGCAACGGTACAAAGGATCATAAAACTGCACCAATACACTCATCAATCCTTCATCCACCTGAGTAGTCAAAAGAGGAAGAAGCTTCCCAAAACGAGCCTTGAAACCCAAGGGATCTAGTACATAGGATGTCAGATTCCTTAACTCTTTCAAATCTGGTTGTTTGAAGCTGTACTTCTTTGTATTCCTTCTTTGTATTTCCATGTCTGAAAATTTGCAAATAAACCCCTTAAGTTCCTTGAAAATTTTCTTCATTATTGATGATAAGGATGCAAATGGGTTCATGAATGCATGAATGCAACAATCACACTCAAGGATCAAAAAGCACACCAAACAAAAGTCGTGGGATGGATCATATCATCCTTAATATCAATCATCCATTTTGGTGGATTATGATTTACACCTTATCAACACCCAAGTTCCATTGATATTAAGGATACATGAACAGATCAACCACGAATCAAGGGTTTGTTGCGAGTCACGAGCATGGAGTCTCGGTTAAGAACCACCCAAAGGGAGTGTATTAGGGTTTAAACCTGCCAAACATGTTCTACAAGAGGCTCCCATAGTCATCATCCCATCTTTAGGATATCATCAGAGAAACGACTACTCGTATTCCAACAATATTCTCAAGAGAGACTCTTATGAGTGTAGTATCGCGTAACAATCGTATCAAATCTTACATTTGAACGACTTTTGCACTACATCCTAAGAATAGGCTAAGATGGGCTTGTTAAACTAAGGTCTTTGGCTTCTAAGGTCTATATTGGAAAGAGTAATGTCTAACCACAACTACTTGTGTGACATTATTGATCCCAACATGACCTCCACCAAGTGAATGGACTTACAAGTCAACTTGCTAAGGAATAACTCCACACAAGTCAACAAGACTATGCCATTCTCCTATCCTAAGTGCACTCGAGTCCGGGTATAGAACTCATCTCACAAAGATCACCAAGCATACAAGGAATTAATATCAATCAATTCAACCATTACATACAATACAGTAATCCCAAATTGCACAAAAATATGTCACAAAACAATACAATACAACAGATTTGAAAAGTAGGCAAAACCCACTAGGTGAATCTGTCCCCAGTAGAGTCGCCACTTTTCTGTAGTGGGGTATTCCTTACCATTAGAGATATTGATTAAATCCAAGGTAAATCATACAAGTCGAGTCGCCACCGCACTTCTATTTATCCAAAGGAATGGTTAGAAAGCGAACAAAAACCTAAAAGTTTTATTGAATCAAAAACTAGTAAAAGAGAGTCAGAGATCTGGGTAAAGGGGTTTATTATGCAATGGGAAGGTGTTAGGCACCCAAAACATCCTAGGTACTCCTAGGGAGCCCTTTTCACACTTGTTGTAAAGGTTGTTGTCTTGTGAAAGTTTCTTTGTGCAAACATGATTGAAGAGATGAGAAGAGAATATAAAAGTTTATTTACATTTTATGTTTGGATGGATAAACCCATTGCCTACGTACCATCTTAAAAAATATTAGGATCAAAACCTCGTAGTTCGGGGTAAAAATCTCAAAATGAGTTGGTGAATTGATTGGCCCAAAAGCCTTAAGGTATTTTGTTATCCAAGGGAGAAAACTCAACCTAAAAACCACAAATCCACCATGTGAGGATAACTTCAACATGCTAGTGAGGGGTTAACTCTATAATAAGCATGGAAGACTCATTGTCCATCACTAAGGATATAGGTGAGTATTACATCTACCTCAAGTATAACTCAAACCTAATAGCTAAAGGTTATGAAAAGTTTACTTAATAAAGTGGCCACTGAAAGCACAAAAGGACATTTGAATGGGTTATCTTTACCAATGAAAAGTATGTACAAAATGGTCAAAGTTAACTTAGAAGTTCAATTCAAAATAAGTGTTATGAAAAGAAAGTTTAAAAATCAAAAGCATAAGGCTTAGGTTTCTAATGTTTGAAAACAAGTGTTAATGTTTGCACAAAAAGTTTTGGCTTGGGTTAGAGTGGAGAGAAGAAGAAGAAGGGCTAAGGTCCTAAGCAAAGCAAAAAGGTAAGGAATAAGAAACAATACCACAAAAAGGAGTTCCTCTCTTGAGATCATATGGATGATCCAAGTAGCTCCCATCCTTTGGAATAAGCAATCACAAGCAAGAACTCAAGCAATCAACAATCAATGAACTCTTGGACAAAGTTCCTCAAGATATATTGGATCTCTCTCTCTTAGAAGCTTATGGTAATGGTTCCTCCATTAAGCTCAAGTTGGTACTCCTAGCACAAGAAAACACACATCAAAAGGTTCTATAATACAATCAAAGAATGGACAAGAGGGAGTTTAGAATATGGTCCTTTCAAAGTTCATCTTCCAAGTTTTAAGCACTCTAAAGGCATGAGGCCTAGTTGCTCTTTGACATTTAAGCACTCTAAAGGCATGAGGCCTAGTTGCTCTTCAAATTCCACTTGCTTGGGTAAAGTCCTAAAATCTAAGTCCATATTGTCCAATTCTTCCATTTGAGTTCACAACAAACAGACAAACACAAACACAAAAGATATATACACAATTATGTGCTCAAGTGAGCAAAAGGCAAAAGGCATTAACATAAACATGTGCTCAAGTGAGCAAAGGGAAAAGCAAATGGATAATATGTGAAAGGAAAGTAAATTGCATAAAAGTAAAGTGCATAAAGTAAATGTTAATTTTTAATGGTTAATGTTAGTAGTTAGTGTGCCATAAGGCAAATTTAGCGCTATGTTAAGCAATCGTAATTGGACTTATGTAGAAGTCACAACTATCTGAGGCCGGTCAATAATAATGTAGGCAAACAACACAAGTTAGAAATCTTGATTAGTGAGCCAAGTTCCAACAACTTGCCATGCCAAGATGAAGAAGAGAATTGATCTTGTATTGGTTTAAGCCTTTTGCATGATTTAGGAAACAACCTATCCTTAATGCAAAGCCATTCACTTGATCAAATGATCAAGATGAATTAGATTTGGATCAAAGAAGGCTAAGTCTCCCTAATCGATACTAACTTATCAACCTTTAACTCATTGATCAAAAAGAAGAAGAAGAAGAAGAAGAAGAAGAAGAAGAAGAAGAAGAAGATGAATAATGGAATATGAAATGGAAAGATTAAAGTGCATTAAAATGAAAAGAAATGTACCAATCCAAAATGTTGACCAAGGACATTGAAAGTCAAAGTCAAACAAAGAGAAATCAGAAATGAGATGAGGATTGGATGGTTAAACAAATAGCAAAATATTTTTGGCATTTTAATATAAGAATAAACTTGAATTAAAAATAAAAGAAAAGGTCAAACTTCAAAATCACTTCAAATCAACCTTGAAAGGTCCAAGTGATTTATCCCAAGTTCAACAAGGTCAAACAAAGTTTGACAAAAAATTTCAGCATTTTTAAAAGTCAGAAATTATTTTTAATCAATTAAAAATGAATAAAAATAACCTAATTGAACTAAAATCTCAAATAAATCTCAAATCAATTAAAAAATTGATGAGAATATTTTTCATAGATCCATCATCATTCAAATAAGTTAGGAAAATATTTTTGTATTTTTTGAATATCAAAAACTATATAAAAGGAATTAAAAACAACCAGAAAATAAAAAATTCACAAAAAATATCAAATGATGAAATAAAAAAATTAAAAATCAGAATTAGAAACTAGAATTTATTTGGAGAAGAATGCAATTGGTCCCATAATTTTTGGACCAATAATAAAAGAGATATGAATTTTTTAAATAAAAGGAAATAAAGAAAATAAAATCAGAAAATAAAAAATGCTAAAAATCCAGAGGCGTCAGATCTGGATTCATTAATTGACGTGGCATATCTAAAGGCAGGGAGACGCGCGCGCATGGTGTACTTGAGTCAACAGCATCACACATAGCCTTTAAAAAAGTCATAACATTGGATGCATGAGATTCAATCTGGAAACAAGAATGGACACTCCTGATTGAATCTGGAGACCAGACGGTGGTCAGCAACACCGTCTTCTCTAGCCAACCTTCGGCCATGTCCAAAATTTGTAGAGCTTCAAATGGAAACCAAAATTCACGATCCAT
This sequence comes from Lathyrus oleraceus, assembly GCF_024323335.1. Classification (NCBI taxonomy): domain Eukaryota; kingdom Viridiplantae; phylum Streptophyta; class Magnoliopsida; order Fabales; family Fabaceae; genus Lathyrus; species Lathyrus oleraceus. The sequence continues at coordinate 297,507,967 of NC_066584.1, forward strand.
ACATCTTTGGAAAGCTGGGATGATGTACATCATCCCTGTGCCACTCTATTCCACTCTAGATCTCTATATTGAGAGAAATCAGAGATGGAAGTTCTGTTGTGTTCATTATGAACTTAATGGATTTCAAAAATTAAATGCATAATCAAGATGCCTCTATTGAGAGGACTTCAGCCAACACAAGATCCAAGCAAATAGGTCAATATATGATGAGTTTCGAAGAAAAAACCAGTTGGATAACAACCTTGATTTCTGGAGACTTGAGCTCGATTCCTTGCTTTCTTTATCAAAACAGAAGATCAATGGAGTAAAGGATGAAGGTTTAGAAGCTTTAGATCCAAGGATTCTACCAGATGTAGTTGAATTTTGGATCTAAAAAATTTGAAGAAAAATGAAATTGCTTCTTTGGTAAGGTTGGGGAATCACTTCAGCAGGGTTTCAGGTGCCTTTTGGTTCGTTTCAGATGGAGGTATGCACCTCTATTTATAGCAAAACCTGATGCAAGCAAGGTGAATTTCGTGTGCATGAAAGTTGAAGGCCTTCATGCATGGGCCTGTACAGGCGCATGGAGGGCCCAAAAGCCAATGCAAATGGATGCTGAATGATTTGGAGAAGGTTTGGACGTGTGGTTTGCACTCCAATTGCTTGCATATGAAGTTTCACCATGTTATGCATAATTGTTCCTAAAACTTCATCCCTTCGAAAATACCAATTGCCAAATCCAAACATGATCATGTGAGTAATGGTCGGAAAGGTTTTGATGTAAGGAACAATTGTTATGTTGGTCAAAAATCGATTTGAAGTGTGGAAATTGGTGAAATTGGAGTTTAAAGTGCAACGTGCAAAACATGTAAAGGCAAAGTTTCTAATATTGGCCAATGTTCAAGCCCTTCTGTTTTGATGATGCAAGCTTCAAATGAAAAAACCTCCAACATCAAAGTTGTAGATCTTTTCAAGGCAATCAAAATGGATATACATTTTGCATCATTTGGTGTTTTAATGAAAGAGTTATTAGCATTTGAAGTTGGACTTTTTTGCCTTTTAATGCATTTGGTCCAAAAGGACCTATAATGTCTTGCATTATCACATGTATTTCCTTTGAGATTTTGAAATTTTGTTCAACATAACATTTGAATTAGACATCTTAAGCTTTCTAATGCATTTGATCCCACCTCAAAATCATAAAAAATGAATGAGTTATGTCCTTGGTAAGTTGGCCCAAATTTAGGGTTTCAATCAAAATGACCTATAATGTTTTGGAATGGGGGATGGCCTTCCAAGCTTCAAATAAATTTTTGATGAACATGAAAGTTGTTTATATTGTCCTTAAGAACATTTTTTCTTTTGGAATTATCTCCATTTGACCAACACATAAAATGTTAGGTCTCAGTGCATTTCAAAATAATCAGATGAATTGACTGATCAACTTCTCAAGTCCATGACTCATATCTTGATGAATTGATGATTGAGGGTACTTGAATAAGTTCAAATATGCATGAAATGATGAATTAAAGAACTTCCCTTGATTGTATTTGACCATGGGCTGAGGTTGCTTCAAGAGCAAGGCATTGTGGTGCATAGATGAACTAGGGCTTCCTTAGGAAACAAACCTCAACCCCCTTGATTTGCTTTGATCAAAATGATGAATTGAGATACTTGGGAGGCATATTTGATGGATGAGAGCTTTGGAAACCATTTCCATGCTTGCTTTCATCTCCTCTTGACCTTATCTTTGCACAAAAGATCTCCTTGAAGCCTTTGACCTTATGATTGCTCAAGCTACAAACAAAAGATGTTAGTGACACATTTTTGTGCTTTTGATTAGTAAATAAAATGAGAAGAGTAATAATATACAATTCAAGCATGCTTGGTGATCTCAAACCACTCACAAGAAGTCCCACCCAAAGGCAAAGGGAAATAAGATGCTTATGATCCTTGAGGAAATGCAAAGGCAATGTTATGATGCCATGAGGGATCTTAGGGACAAAATTGGGGTCTTACACTACCTCCTCAGACTAAGTTGTGGTGTTGATGTTCCCCCTATTATGATGACATGTGTGCTGTTCTGGATGCTGTTATGACTGTTTTGGAAGCTTGGATGTTTTGTTTCTGTTGAAATGTTTGTATTTTGTGGCAGTCCTTACTGATGCCTTGATGTAAGATTTGGGCTCTTAATGAGTTCCATGGATTTCTCATTATCTCAGTTGTTACAGCTGTGTATGATGATGGTTTGTATCTCCTAACAATTATGTTTTAACATTTTTAATGTTATAACATCTGCTGTGACATTCTCTGCTAGGCTAATTGACATTTATTTTGTCTAATTGGTCACCTTTGGTCAATTTTGACTAAAAAGGGGGAGAAGTGTTTATGTGGAGAGGTGCAGTTAAATATGTGGTTGATCTGCAGTGCTGATGTAGCTACCTAGGCTAAACAGATGACAACTGATGATGTTGAATAGAATGATGTTCTATGATGTTCTGTTCTGAGATGTTAGAGGAGATGTATGATGGTTTGTGCAAGCTCTGTGTTGTACAGGTGATGTTGAAGGAGATGTCAGAAGGAGGTTCTGAATGTTAACATGTTGAAGGAGATGTCAGAAGGAAATTCTGAATGTTAACATGTTGAAGGAGATGTCAGAAGGAAATTCTCAATGTTAACATGTTGAAGCAGATGTCAGAATGATATTCTGATTGTTACAGGTGTTGTTATTATTAAAGGAGATGATGTGTGCACAGATTTAGGGGGAGAAGGAGTACCCTTGTGCATTTGTGTGTCTTACTAGTTGCATCCATAACTAGTAATTCTGTTTGTGTTGCACAGATTTAGGGGGAGGAGAAGTAACCTTGTGCATGTGTGTATTACTAGTAGCTATAGCTAGTAATTGTTTTGCTTCTGCTTCTGATTAAACTACTGTTAAGTTGTTTAAACTGCTGATAGTTTACCTTGTGAACAAAAAGGACAGATATATGTTTTAGCCAAAATTTTCCAAAGGGGGAGTTTGTTGATTCTAAGTGTTGGCAGCAATTTTGGTAAAATAAAGAGTGTTCACAAGATGTTATGTGTGATGTCTTAACATGATATATCCTATGTACCTGCTGGAGTTCAAGAACATGTTCATGCATGATTGTGTCAGAATGCCACATACAATGCCATGGCTTCTGATATTGGATGTACCTGCTGGAGCTTAAATGAAAGACATGTTCATGCAGGATTGTTTCAGATGACATACACAAGATCATGGCATCTGATATGGCTATATCTGCTGGAAGTTATAAAAGGAATTATTGGATTATGCAGGATTTTTCCAGGATGTCATACCCGATGTCATGACATCCTCCTGTACACAGAACATTCAGTATGAATGTCTGGTGTTTTATGATTGCACAATTAATGGAAATCTTTGTATGATTGAAGATATGATTAGCTGGCGCATTCAATCATGGATTATAACCAGATTTACTTATTTTCCAAGGAGATCTAACCAGCTGTTATAAAAAGATTTGATTGGAAAATAGATTTAGGGTTTTCAAGATGTCCAAGCCCAGCTGGATGCTTCTATAAAAAGGGACTTAGAAAACCTATTTGAATACACAACCAAGACTGAGCGAAATATAGAGAGAGAGCTAGGGTTTGTGTCTGTTTAGTCGTGAGACTTGTAAGCCATTCAAGTCATCCATTGATGATTGAATTGGACTGATTTGTGGTTGTAATTTGTCACTCTAAAGCTATTAAGCAAGAGTGTGTGTCTTATTGATCAAAGTTGTGAAGCAAGATCAAGAGTGTGTCTTCTTGATTGAAACTGTGAAGTAAAATCAAGAGTGTGTTATTGAAAAGTATTTTCTTTTATCAAGGGATTGTTGTTTAAAATCACAGGTGTGATTGTAGGGAAGTGAGTGGGTTCTCATATCTAAGAGTGCTTAGGTAGAAATTGCACGGGTAGAGATTAGGTGAGAAAGACTGTAACTTGTTGAAGTGTACGGAGAGTCTTTGAACTGATTCTATTATAGTGAATTTCCTTCCTGGCTTGGTAGCCCCCAGATGTAGGTGAGTTGGACCGAACTGGGTTAACAATTGCTTGTGTCTCTTGCATTACTATTCTCTATCTTTATCCTGTTTGCATTACTCAGATATTAATGTCGTGACATTACTTTCGACATCTCATATCTGATACCAGAATTTCATTTTCAACTCTACACTTTTAGTTTGTGTGCATAGGATAGTCTCTTCATCTTCTCCCCATTTCTTTAATTTCAAAATCTCTCCCTCCATTTTCAAAATCTTCTTTTTGTGAACTACTTTTGTTCTAAACTTTGACCACTTTTGCAAAAAAGACAGAAACTTTGGCCTTATGCCATTGCATTTTCAAACTTATTTTCTTAAATCAAACTTGTGAATAAACTTAACTATACTTGACTTAAACTTTCAAAAAGCCAAAAAGAACTAACTCATTCAAACCATTTTTAGGCCTTTGTGCCTTTCAAACCTAATTTTGTTAAAATCAACACACTCATTTTAAAATTTGTAGCACGAACTACGAGGTTTTGATCCCTCATTTTTATGTTGGTACGTAGGCACAAGACCGAAGGTATTGTCAAACACAAAAATATAATTAATGAATTCTTTTCTCATCCCGTCATTCTATTTGTTTGTAAACATCACTTTGTACAAAATACATATGCACACAAAAAGGGCTCCCAAGGAGTACCTAGGACACTTTGGGTGCTAACACCTTCCCTCTGTGTAACCAACCCCCTTATCTGTGATCTCTGACTTTTATTAGTTTTTATTTGAAAACTTTTTACTTATTGGGTTTTGTTCGTACTTTTCCCCTTTTCCCTTGGAAACAATAAAAGCGCGGTGGCGACTCTTGTTAATTGATCTCTAGCTTGTCAATAGCTTGATGATCATGAATTTCCCGCTACAGAAATTAAGTGGTGACTCTGTTGGGGAGTAGTCTCCAGTGGGTTTAGCCTACTTTTTGTGTGAATATATTTGTGTATATGTGATGTTTGTATATATGTTTGTGTGATATAATCTACTTGTTATGCTTGGTGATCTCTGAGTGGTGAGATAAGTTCTAACCCGAACTTGATTGCATTTAAGATAAGAGGATGGTATAGTCATGTTCGACTTGTGTGGAGTAGTCCTTAACAAGTTGGCTTGAGATCCATCTGCTCAGTGGAGACTCTTTTGGATTTGGAAATGTCACACAAGTATTTGTGGTTAGGCATTACTATTTCTAATTGGGTCTGAGAAGTTGGGGACCTTAGAACATTTAACCCATCTTGGCCTATTTAGGACGTAGTGCGGAAACTGTTTAGGTGTAGACTTGATAACAGTTGTTACGCGATACTACACTCAGACGAGTTTCTCTTGAGAATATTATGGGTCGATGAGTCAGTCGTCTTAACCTGTAATATTCGATAAATGGAATTAAGACTCTGGGAACTTTTTAGAACATGATCTACAAGTTTTTATCCTTAGTTCACTCCTTTGGGATGGGTCTTACCCAGACTCCATGCTCGTGACTTGCAACAAACCCTTGATTCTTGGTTGATCCAATCAAGTCTTGTCAATATCAATGGAACTTGGGTGTTGATAAGGTGAAAACCATAATCCACCAAAATGGATGATTGATCTTGACAATGACTTGATTCATCCCTTGACCTTTGTTTGACAATTTCAGATGTCCCAACTTGAAAGAGGTAAGGAAGCTAGCATCTTTTGTATTAGATCCCTTGGACTTCAAACAACGTCATGGGAAGCTTCTGTCCATTTTGTCTGTTGATGTGGTTGAAGGTCTTTTGAGTGTGCTAGTGCAGTTCTATGATCCTCTCTACCATTGTTTCACTTTCCCGGATTTTCAGCTTGTGTCTACCTTGTAGGAGTATTCTCATATTGTGGGGATACCTGTTTCTAGTAGAGTGCCTTTTAGTGGATTGGAGGAGATTCCCCAACCTAGTATTATTGCTGAAGCTCTTCACTTGAAGAAGTCTGAGATAGAGGCTCATTGGGTAAAGAAAGGAGGGTTATTTGGATTACCATTTGTTTTTCTCATCAAGGAAGCTACCACTTTTGCTCAAGCTGGTAGTGTGGACGCTTTTGAAGTTATCTTTGTGTTGCTTATCTATGGATTAGCTTTGTTCCCTAACATTGACGGTTTTGTTGATGTTAACGCCATTAGACTTTTCTTGATTGGGAATCCTGTGCCTACTTTGTTGGGTGATATGTATTTCTCTTTGCATTTAAGGAATTCTAAGGGTGATGGAACTATTGTCTGTTGCATTCCTCTTCTGTACAAGTGGTTTATTTCGCACTTGCCTCAGACACTTGCTTTTGTGGAGAACAAACAATGTCTAAGGTGGTCTAAGAGACTTATGTCTCTCACTAATGATGATATAGTTTGGTATGACCCATCTTTAAGCAGTTTGGAGATTATTGATAGTTGTGGTGAAGTCTCTAATGTGCCTCTCATTGGAACACAAGGAGGAATTAACTACAACCCTGCTTTGGCTCGTTGTCAACTTGGGTTCCTCTTGAGAGACAAACCAAATAACACTTTGTTAGAAGGTCTTTTCTATCAAGAGGGTAAAGATCCCCAACATTTGAAGCAGAAGATTGTGCATGCTTGGCATAATATGCATAGGAAAGGAAGATCTGAGCTTGGCCCGCGCAATTGTGTAGCTTTGGAAGCTTACACTCTTTGGGTAAAGAAGAGAGATTTGGGGTTGAAGATGCCTTATCCTTGTGAAAGACCTATGTCTATGGTTGTGGTTGAGCCATTAACTCTCCCTAACCAAGATGTAGAGGAGTTGGAAGACGCGCTCTCCAAGATGAAGCAAGAGAAAGATATGTGGGAAGAGCCTTTTCGTGCTTTGAGCAAGAAGCATGAAGAGTTGCAGTTGGAGTCTAAGGACAAAGATGCACTTATCGAGCTACTTGAAGACCGAGTGATGAAGAGACAGAGAGAGCCAGAGGTTTCGTCTTCTAGCATGCCTCAGCCTTCCGTTGCTTGGAAGAAGATTGTTGACCAGCTTGTCCTCGAGAAGACTCAGATGAAGGCTTCTTTTGAGACCGAGATTCATCGCATTCGAAGGAAGTACGCGCCTTCAGCCAGATCTTCTGACATTGTTGTTAGGGATTCTTAGGATGACTAGTCTCCTTTTCTCTTGTATCTTTTTATTTTGGTTTCTGAAATTGTACTCAGTGTAATCCTTCCAATTTATATAAATAAAAAGAGATTTTTGGTCATATCAAATTATTGCAATTGCCATTTAAATATTATATATTTGCAAATGATATAGTAAGTTCCTTGAAAATAAAAATAATCAAGCATTGCATTTCATGCATCATTTGCATAAGCAGGTTTTTGCCAGGTGTCTGATTGGTGTTTCTTCTGTGCTTTAGCCAAGCTGACTAACCGGTACAACACCAGAGCCAATCATCAGAAAATCATGGAACAACTTGAGCAAGAGAACAGAGAGCTGAAAGAGGAAATCGCCCGACTGACTGCCATGATGAAGTCAGTTCTTGCTACTCAGAGTCAAGCTTCTCTAACACCTGCAACTCCTCCCGCGAGGACAGCCATCTCAGAAGTGGTTACCTCTACCGTGCCTGCTGCCACCACACACTTCACGCTGAACTTACCTGTCGGATTCCCTTGGGGAATGCCGCTCAATTTTGTGCCAGAAGGCTTTGCGCCTACTTTTGCTTCCATGCCGGCATCTAGCCCGGTCATGTCTATGCCACCTCCCGTTGTGCACACTTTGCCTCACGTAGAGGATACCATCTATCATTCCGAGCCATCTGAAGGCCCGAATGTCTATGAGAAGATGGACGAAATGAAAGACCAATTTCTTGAGCTGCACAAGGAATTGAAAATGCTGAGAGGTAAAGATCTGTTTGGGAAGAGTGTTGCTGAATTGTGCTTGGTACCCAATGTGAAAATCCCAGTGAAATTCAAAGTGCCTGACTTTGAAAAATATAAGGGGAACTCTTATCCACTCAGTCATCTTGTGATGTATGCCCGCAAGATGTCGACTCAGACAAATAATGACCAATTTCTGATTCTCTACTTCTAGGATAGCTTGACTGGTGCTGCACTCCGTTGGTATATGGGGTTGGATAGTGCAAGCATCCACACTTTCAATGACCTGGGAGAGGCTTTTGTGAAGCAATACAAGTATAACATAGATATGGCGCCGGATAAGGATCAGTTGAGGTCCATGTCTCAGAAAGATAAGGAGACATTCAAGGAGTATGCTCAGAGGTGGAGGGAGTTGGCTGCCCATATCACTCCTCCTTTGGAGGAGAAAGAGATGACAAAAATCTTTCTGAAAACCCTGAGTTCATTTTATTATGAACGCATGATCGCCAGTGCCCCCAGTGATTTTACCGAAATGGTAAGTATGTGGATGAGACTTGAAGAAGGGGTCTGTGAAGGACATTTGTCAAAAGATGAGGCGTCAACAAGCAAGAAGTATGGCAGTAGTTTCAGCAAGAGGAAGGATAGTGAAACAAATGCAGTTTCCAGTGGGAGGCAGAGGAGGCCTCAGATCAGAAGAAATCCACCACCCCGTCAACATCATCATCATCAAGTATCTTCCATTATTCCAGTATTTTCTAATCAGCAAACAACACCAATTCAACAACAACAAAATCAACGTCAATAACCACAACCGCAACAAAGAGCGAACACCTACAACAACAACAATACCAATAAAAATCATCATCAACAACAGAATTTCGAGAGGAAGAAGGTCTCTTTTGACCCGATTCCTATGTTGTATGCAGAATTGTATCCGTCCCTGGTCCTTAAAAACTTGATTCAACCGAGGAACCCACCGTAGATCCCAGAACCACTTCCTTGGTGGTATAAACCCGAGCTTCGATGTGCTTTTCACCAGGGTGCACCTGGGCATGATATCGAAAACTGTTATCCATTGAAGTATGAGGTGCAAAAGCTTATGAAGAGTGGTATGGTGTCCTTTGAGGACTGCGCGCCAAATGTGAAAGCTAACCCTTTGCCCGCTCATGGAAATTCTTCAGTAAATATGGTAGACATTTATCCTGGTGAATTTAAGGTTTTTGATGTCCGGTTTATCCGAAGATCTTTGGTGCAAATGCACAAAGATATCTGTTTGGTGAGTGATTGTGAACATGACCATGATAGTTGTGTTGTCTGTAGCGTGAACCCAAGAGGGTGTGATGTAGTGAAAAGGGACATCTAGTGTTTGATGGATGAAGGCATGATCCAGATTGTTCAATCCCGTCATGTAGATGACGATGTCAATGTCATAGTGCCCGTTTTCAAGCAGCAAGAGCGGTTGGTAATCTAGTATGATAGCAGCAATAACAAGAATGTCAACAATAGATCAGTATCACCGTTGCTAATACGGTTAGTGGGCCCAGTCCTGTATACATCTGATAAGGCTGTACCGTACCAGTACAATGCTACGATGATAGAGAATGGTCAAGAGGTCCCGTTACCTACGACCAGTTCAGTGGTGATCATTGTTGATGTTACGAAGGTGACCCGCAGTGGTTGAGTATTTGGATTGGTGTTCCCGGAGAATAAAGAAGAAACAGTGGTTATTAAGAAGGCGGAGGTACCTAATATAGATCTAGTTAGTTGTTCAAAGGATAAGTCTGGTGAATCCAACAACTTGAAAGCCAACGATGATGATGAGGTACTTCGTTTGATTAAAAGGAGTGAATTTAATGTGGTTGAGCAACTGCTCCAGACTCCCTCAAAGATTTTCGTGTTGTCTCTGCTTTTGAATTCTGAAGCACGCAGAGAAGCACTGCAGAGAGTTCTTGAACAGGCATATGTAGAGCAGGATGTTACTGTGGATCAGTTTGATCACATTATGGCTAACATCACTTCATGTAATAATTTGAGCTTTTGCGATGAAGAACTCCCTGAGGAGGGAAGAAATCACAATTTGGCTTTGCATATTTCGATGAACTGTAAGGAAGATGCTTTGTCAAATGTGCTTGTTGACACCGGTTCGTCACTCAATGTGCTTCTGAAGTCAACTTTGTCAAAGTTATCTTACCAAGGAGCGCCCATGAGATATAGTGGGGTGATTGTCAAAGCCTTTGATGGCTCGCGCAAGACAGATATTGGTGAAGTGGACCTTCCAGTCAAGATAGGTCCGAGTGATTTTCATATTACTTTTTAAGTAATGGATATCCACCCAGCCTACAGTTGCTTATAGGGAAGGCCATGGACTCATGAGGCAGGGGTTGTTACCTCCACTCTGCACCAGAAGCTAAAATTTGTCAAGAATGGAAACCTAGTGATTGTGGGAGGAGAGAAGGCATTGTTGGTTAGCCATTTGTCATATTTCTCGTATGTGGAAGTTGAGGATGAGGTTGGAACTCCGTTCCAAGCCTTATCTATTGCTGCTGAGAAGAGAGTTAGGGCACCTATATCCTCGTTGAAAGATGCTAAGAAGATTATTGAAGAATGTGTTGTTGATTCGTGGGGGCGCATGGTAGAGGTCTCCGACAATAGAGGAAGAAATGGTTTTGGGTTCCAAAAGGGCTCGTTAGCTGTTAGGTCTGAAGAGATGTAACTCAGCTTCCGTAGCGGAGGGTTCATTCATGACAATGAGCAATACTTCTCTGGTGTGCTAGAGGATAGCGAAGAGGAAAACTGCACCAACTTTGTGACGCATGGAAAGACATGTAACAATTGGACTGCTGTTGATATTCCTATTATTTTGCATCGATCTAAGTAATTTCTTTTATATTTTTAAAATCCTTATCCCATACCTAAGGGAGAAGTGAACATTGTTTGGGCATTTTAATTTGATCATCAATAAAATTAATGCTATTCATCCACATCTTTGATGTTTATTTTTACTTTTTGCTTTATTCTGAAAATGGTAACCACAAAAAAAAACATAAATAAACAATATAATTGTCCATCTGCATAATATTTGGTCAAAAATTCACTTCTCTAAAATCAAAATATCAAATCATTATGCAGGTTGGTTCCTAACCCCATTGAATACAATGATCCTTCTCCTTCTCCAAATTTTGAATTCTCTGTGTTTGAAGTCGATGAGGAAAGTGATGAAAAAGTGAGTGATGAACTGTCTCGTCTTCTTGAGCAAGATGAAAAGATTATTCAGCCGTTTGAAGAGTAGATTGAGCTAGTCAACTTGGGTTCCGAGGATGATGTGAAGGAAGTCAAAATTGGGTCTCGACTGTGTCCAGATACTAAGAAGGGGTTGATTGATCTTCTTCGAAAGTATTCAGATGTGTTTGCTTGGTCCTATCAAGACATGTCTGGGTTGGATTCTGATATTGTGGAGCATAGATTACCGTTGAAGCCATAATGTCCGCCAGTCAAGCAGAAGTTGAGAAGAACGCATCCTGATATGGCTGTGAAAATCAAAGAGGAAGTGCAGAAGCAGATTGATGCCGGTTTCTTTGTGACTGCTGAGTATCTGCATTGGGTGGCCAATATCGTGCCTGTGCCGAAGAAAGATGGAAAATTCCGCATGTGTGTTGATTATAGGGATTTGAATAAAGCCAGTCCGAAAGATGATTTCCCTCTACCACACATTGACATGTTGGTAGACAATACTGCTAAATTCAAAGTCTTTTTGTTTATGGATGGATTTTCCGGATATAATCAGATCAAAATGGCACCCGAAGATATGGAGAAGACCACATTCATTACACCCTGGGGCACATTCTGTTATAAAGTGATGCCTTTCGGTTTAAAGAATGCTGGTGCAACTTACCAGAGAGCAATGACTACTTTTTTTCATGATATGATGCATAAAGAGATTGAAGTATATGTCGATGACATGATTGCTAAATCAATTGATAAAGAGGAACATGTTGAGCATTTGTTAAAGCTATTCCAGTGTCTGAGGAAGTATAAACTCCGCTTGAATCCTAATAAGTGTACTTTTGGTGTTCGTTCTGGTAAGTTGTTGGGCTTTATTGTTAGCGAGAAAGGTATTGAAGTTGATCCTGCCAAGGTCAAAGCAATACAAGAGATGCCTGTGCCCAAAACTGAGAAGCAAGTCAGAGGTTTTCTCGGTCGCTTGAATTATATTTCCAGATTCATTTCCCACATGACTGCCACATGTGCGCCTATATTCAAGCTTCTTCGGAAAGACCAGTCTTGTGATGTGACCGAAGACTTCCAGAAAGCATTTAATAGTATCAAAGAATATTTGCTTGAACCTCCGATTTTGTCTCCACCTATTGAAGGAAGACCGTTGATCATGTATTTGACTGTGCTCGAAGATAGTATGGGTTGTGTTCTTGGTCAGCAAGATGAGACTGGAAAGACAAAATTTTCTATTTACTACCTCAGTAAGAAGTTCACCGATTGTGAGACTCGATATTCTATGCTTGAGAAAACTTGTTACGCATTGGCTTGGGATGCTAAGCGTCTGCGTCAGTATATGTTGAATCATACCACTTGGTTGATATCCAAAATAGATCCAATCAAGTATATATTTGAGAAGCCTGCTTTAACTGGGAGAATTGCCCGTTGGCAGATGTTGTTGTTAGAGTATGATATAGAGTACTGATCTCAGAAAGCGATCAAAGGTAGTATCTTGGCTGACCATTTGGCTCACCAACCAATTGAAGATTACCAGTCAGTGCAGTATGATTTCCCTGATGAAGAGATTTTGTACTTAAAAATGAAAGATTGTGATGAACCATTGCTAGAAGAAGGTCCAGAACCTGGTTCCCGTTGGGGCATGGTATTTGATGGAGTTGTTAATCAATATGGAAACGACATTGGGGAAGTGATTATTACTCCTCAAGGAACGCATCTACCATTTACAACTAGATTGACTTTCAAGTGTACAAACAACATGGCAGAATATGAAGCTTGCATTATGGGGCTTGAAGAGGCCATGCATCTCAGAATCAAGTATTTGGATGTCATCGGTGATTCGGCTTTGGTTGTGAATCAAATCAAAGGGGGATGGGAGACAAATCACCCCGATTTGATACTGTATAGAGATTATGCGAGGAGGATTTCAACTTTCTTTACAAATGTTGAATTTCATTATATTACTCGAGATGAGAACCGGATGGAAGATGCTATTGCAACGTTGGCATAAATGATTGTAGTGAAATATTGGAATGAAGTTCCTAATTTATTTGGGGTACGTCTTGATAGGCCAACTCATGTGTTTTCTGTTGAAGAGATTAAAGATGAGAAGTTGTGGTATTACGACATCAAATGTTTCCTCCAAAGTCAGATTTACCCGCCTGAGGCATCTTTGAAAGATAAGAAGACTTTGAGAAGATTAGCCGGCAACTTCTACTTGAATGGTGATATACTGTACAAGAGAAACTTTGACATGGTTTTGCTCAGATGCGTGGATAGACACGAAGCAGACTTGTTGATGACCGAAGTGCATGAAGGATCCTTTGGTACTTATTCTAATGGACATGCAATGGCAAAGAAAATGTTGCGAGCAGGTTAGTATTGGCTGACAATGGAATCTGACTGTTGCAAATTTGTGAAGAAGTGCCACAAGTGTCAAATTTATGCTGATAAGATTCATGTTCCTCTGACACTATTGAATGTTATCTCTTCCCCATGGCCCTTCTCCATGTGGGGAATTGATATGATTAGGATGATTGAGCCCAAAGCTTCGAATGGACATCGTTTCATTTTAGTGGCAATTGATTACTTCATAAAATGGGTTGAAGCGGCATGGTATGCAAATGTGACCAAGCAAGTTATTGTAAGGTTTATCAAGAATCAAATCTATGTCGTTATGGTATGCCAAGTAAGATCATTACTGATAATGGATCGAACTTGAATAACAATATGGAAGAAGCCCTTTGCAAAGACTTCAAGATTGCACATCATAATTCTTCTCCGTATAGACCCAAGATGAATGAGGCTATTGAAGCTGCGAATAAGAACATCGAAAAGATTATCCAGAAGATGGTTGTCACATACAAGGATTGGCATGAGATGCTCCCATTTGCTTTACATGGGTATCGTACATCCGTCCGCACTTCAACAGGGGCAACCCCTTTCTCTCTTGTATATGGTATGGAAGCAGTGCTCCCCGTAGAGTTGAGATTCGTTCATTGCGTGTGCTCATGGAAGCCAAGTTGACTGAAGCTGAATGGTGTCACACCAGGTTTGACCAATTGAATTTGATTGAAGAGAAGAGATTGACTGCCATGTGTCATGGTCAGTTATATCAGCAGAGAATGAAGAAAGCTTTTGATAAGAAAGTCAAACCTCGAGTGTTAAGAGAAGGTGACCTTGTGCTCAAAAAGATTTTATTCAAGCCAGATTCCAGAGGAAAATGGACTCCCAATTATGAAGGCCCATACGTTGTCAAGAGAGCCTTTTTAGGAGGTGCGTTGATTCTTACAACTATGGATGGCAAAGAGTTCACTCGCCTTGTGAACGCAGATGCAGTCAAGAAATACTTCGCCTAGAGAAAAAAAAAAGAGAACAACTCGATATGTTGAAAACCTGAAAGGGCGGCTTAGGTAAAAATGAGCGTCTCGGTGGATTGAAAACCCGAAAGGGCGATCCAGGCAAAAATTAGAGACATGAAAACAGAAATAAATTCCCGATAAGTTGAGTACCCCACCTTGGGGCAACTTATGCAAAAATTGGGGATTATGGCAAGTAACTGCATTCTGCTGGTCTTCAGTGATTTTGAAGACTTGTTTGAGCACAAGGGTTGACATTAGTTCATCTCCAATAGCGGTTAAGAGAACAGTGGATATCAAGAGTTGATAGAGGAATTAAGGATTATTTGTATTCAATGTAACCCTTTTCCATGTAAATTACCATTTTCAACTTTGTAAAATCTGTGGAGTCTTGTCATTTACAAACTACCATTCTATTAAATAAAGTTGAGCTTTTATCCAATTGTTTCTACTCTTATTTACTTCAGCCGATAGTTTTAAATTTTATTATGATCGTTTTAAAATTAATTTTTAAATCAAAATCAAGTTCTCTTTAATATATAAAAGCAAGAATTTTTCCAAAGCAAGTAAAAAGAATATCAACAACATTTCAGTAGAAAGCAAGTCCTTAAGTGTGAAGCATCTGAGGTTCCCCAAGAAGTTGACCCTTCGGGTATCCCTAGACATCAGTGTTTATGCGGTTCCTCGGTGGAGTGTTCGATCCTCGACAAAACTTCTTTCTTTATCCCCAGCTGAGTTGGTTGATTCAGATACCATGTGGCATGTCCTTGCCCCCAACAGAGTTTCTACTTTCTCTAGCCGAATTTCGGCCTTCCCTAGAGGAGTTTGTGTTTCCTCAGCAGGTGGATCGTCATCCGGATGTTTGATTTTCCCCAGTAGATCGTTTTGGTGTCCCCACCAATCGCCATCTATCTTTGCTCCAAGTCAGAGTTTCCTCCTGGTTTCTGAGCACCTTTTGTTGATTATTTTCTTTGTAGGGTTGTCTCCCATTTTATGGTGTTGACCTAAAATTCCCCACAAATTGGATGTTCCTTCCTCAGCAGATCTCCTCACTCCCTAGCCAAGGTTGAGCCCTTGGGATGTTGATCTCTACGTTCTCCAGCAGTTTGTCTCCATATTTTGTGGATTGACCGAGGATTGTACCGGTGGTTCAATTTCTTTGCGACACCTTTGTATCCTTTGCGATAGTTTTGTCAGCATAATCATCATATATACATATACATATATCCATATAATTTCACAATTTGCATATCCTGCATCTTCATATTTGATTTGTTTGAGATTCTTATTCTCTGCTATGGCGATACTTTATCCCCATACCAAATCTGGTGTCTGTCCTCCTTTAATTGTAGAGTGTCAGCCCCTTAAGCAGAAAAGACTTTAACCTTTCTCTGTTTCCCCACTGAGTTTGTCTCCTCGTGGATAATTGTTATTCCAGTTTCCTCTCCAACAATTTTTTTGGATGGAATTGCTCCCCTTGAGTTATGTCCTCATTGGGTTGAGTCTTGATTGACCATTTCTTCCTAGCTCTTACCTAGATAGATATTTTGTCCCCTAAGAGTCTATTACCCAGTAATTGGTAATATTCTTCTTAGTTTGCAGTTTTCTACTTCTTGCCCAATACCCGACAAAAGTACCCTTTTTGTCCTCAGTAGAGTCCCCAGTGGATCTATTCCCCGGAAAGTATATCCTTGATATGTTCATCTTAATCAGGTGACGGATATCTTTCCTCCCCCGCGTGAGTCTATCCTTGATATGTTTACTTTAACGGGTGATGGATATTCTCATCTTCTGGTATTCTATCCAGTAAAAAGGTAGTTGTAATTCCTATTTTGTTCCTTAGAGAGTTAATCCTTGATATGTTTATCTTAGTCGATGATGGGTTTTCTTCTCCTTGTTGGTCTTCTACCCAGTAACCGGTAGTTGTAAATCCTATTTGTTCCCTTGTGTAGAGTCAATCCTTGATATGTTCACTTTAACCGGTGACAAATTTTCTCTTCTTTGGTATTCTATCCAGTAACTGATAGATGTAATCCCTATTTGTGCTCCCCTTTTCAGAGTCTACCCTTGATATGTTCACTTTAACCAGTGGCGAATTTTATCTTTGATTGGTCTTCTACCCAGTAACCGGTAGTTATAAATCCTACTTTGTCCCCTCGCAGAGTCTATCCTTAATATGTTCATCCTAACCGGTGACGGATTTTCTCTCCGACGGTTTTCTATCCAGATTTTGATAGATGTAATTACCCCTTTTGTTCAGTTGGTATATCCTTGATATGTTCATCCTAACCGATGACGGGCATCCTCCT
Source organism: Lathyrus oleraceus (assembly GCF_024323335.1). Lineage (NCBI taxonomy): Eukaryota > Viridiplantae > Streptophyta > Magnoliopsida > Fabales > Fabaceae > Lathyrus > Lathyrus oleraceus. The sequence continues at coordinate 297,524,730 of NC_066584.1, forward strand.
TAACATCCCCAGGAAAGTCTATCCTTGATATGTTCATCCTAACCGATGACGGATTTTCTTCCCTGTCGAGTTTATCCTTGATATGTTCATCCTAACCAGAGATGGATACTCTCACCCTTTGGTCTTCTACCCAGTAACTGGTAGTTGTAAATCCTACTTTCAGCAGTTTCCCCCAGCAAGGCTATTCTTACCCAGTAACCGGTAATGAATATTCCCTCCTGGCTTTATCTCAATGAGTCGTCCTTGATATGTTCATCCTAACCGATGACGGGTGTTTTCTCTATCAGGTATTTATTATCTCCTTACCCAGTAACAAGTAGTAAATAATAGATTTATGCTCCTCCTGTGTTGAAATTTTATTTCTCCCCAGTTGAGTTGAGTGCGCATTTCCTTAGTGAAATCATTTTTTTCTCCCCAGCATGAGTCAAATACTTCAGTTTTAACCTGACTTATTCGTATCCCCTGCAGATGTTGTTATTTTCTCGGCTGAGTCTTTCCATTTTGTATGGAATTCCTCGAGTCCCCTAGTAGTTTTAAGTCGTAGCCTGGCCTACGCATAACTCCTTTTTATTCCCCCCAGAGTCTCGGTCTCCCCAGTGGGTTTTCCTTACGAAATGCATTATACTCCGGCGGACTTTCGGCCTCTCTGATTTCTTTTTTCCTTTGTGGCAATATTTCCCCACAAAGAATTTACTTTTACATTCATATCATATGCATCATGAGGTCTCTTAGGGACCAAAATTTGTTTCTATATGTTGTTATTTTAGTCCATTCTACTGAGTCAAGCCGAAGATTTTAACCTTCACCTCCTCAGTTAGAATGTCCTTAAATAGGGGCAACTGTAAGACCCCAATTTTGACCCTAAGATCCCTCATGCAATTCCATCATAAGCATAAGCATTGGGATCATACCTTGGCATCCTCCTTACCCGTCTTTCATTGGGTTTGTTTTGCGAGATATCACCAACCATTTTATGATTATATCATACTTGTATTTTATCATTTCACTAACCAAAATACCAAAAATATGTCTTTGCATTTGCCTAACTCTTTTGTAGGAAGATCATGATCTCATTGATTCATCAAGTTCACATCTAGGGTTTGAGACCCTCATGAACAAAGAGTACAACCAAGAATTGATTCAAGAATGGTTATGAACATCATATATGAGTCCCAATGATCTCTACATGTCTTATTGATCAAGTTTTCTTCAAGAGTTTGAGGGTGATTTGCCTTGGAAACCCTAGTTTGACTGGGTATCTTGAGTAACTTCTCCAACAAGCTATCTCACCAATTGATCAAATTTCTCAAGGAACACTTCAAATTTCATCATCTTATGCATATATGATCTACCATGAGCCAAGAAAGTCAAGAGATTTAGAAATTAGCAAGTTGGTTGATGGTGGTTGGCCAGATGAATTCATCTGATCAAAACTGGGTCTCCATAGACCCTATCTCCTACAATTTTCACCATATGAAAATGATTCTGAGATAAAACTTACTCTAAATGACATTCCAAACAACTTTCATGTTGAGACCTAGAGTTAGTTTTTCTTGGAAAATCATTTTCTATGTTGAAACATTATAGGTCATTTTGTCTAAACCCTAATTTGAAAGTCAACTTCCCAAGGCCATAACTTGCTCAATTTTTATGAGATGAAATATTTCCAAGTTTCACAATCAAGTTCATTGTGTATACTTTAACTTTGATGTTTGGAGTGGGAGTTAATTCGACTTTTTTGAGCATGTGATATGAGGTTACATTATAGGTCACTTTTGACATATACCATTGATCAATTGATTTTTCCAAACTTCCAAAATGCATAACTCTATCAATTCAAACCAAATGACATTAAATTGGTTACCATTTTGAAGTTCTTTGAGAGAGCTACAACTTTGATGAATACACTTTTCTCATTTGAAGCTCCCATAAAAAGTTAAGCAAGGTGGAATATTGAGACATGTGGCTTGACACTTAGAAAATTTTTGATATGTCAAATTTTTCCAAACTTCCACCTCAAATGAAAAAATTTTGAACATCAAACTTGTTCCTCTAGATCTCACCTTTCTAAAGAGCTCAAGTTCATTCACTTTGGAAGAGAAATGCCTAGCCTGCACTTGGCTTAAACAGGCTGATATCATTTGGCGTGGATCCAACTTCAAGCATCAATGTTCAGTTGCCTTGCAATCCAATCAATCTTCAAAGCATTTGATCTTCAATTTTGGACCTTCAGCTATCATTTCTGTGGCCTATACGCGCCCATGCACCATGGCATCATCATTTGCCAATTTTGGAAAGTGGAAGTTAGTGTGCAAATATCACTTGATTCATCTATAAATAAAGCTCCATTGGCTCAGAATTAACGACAAAATTGCGCCAACTTTGATCCCCCATTGAAAACCCTTCACTCTCATAGGATAAACCTGATAAACTTAGTTGAATTTAAGCTTGAATCTCCACTGTTTTGGAATTCAATTCTCCAGGAATGCATTGCTTCTAAACCTTTCCATTCTCTTCCTACAAGCAAGTAGAGTGAGTCCAAGTGCAAGCAGGCTCAAGATCCATCAAGTTCAGACCTCCATTGAAGGTAATTTGCAGAAATTTTAAACTCTTCGATTCTCTTAAATTCTCGCTCAATTCCATTGATTCTTTGGTTGGCTGAAGTTCTACCAATGTAGGCAAGAAGATTGAGTTGCTTTGAGGTCAAATTGAAGCAACTCAGTTCATGTACCTTAGATTTCAATTCCACATATCTCTTAATATATTTAAAATTGGAGTAATTGGAGGTCAGATTTGAGCTCAGTGTCGTTTTCTCTTTAAGATCATGTCCTTGTTTCTTTTTTTGGTGATGGTTCATCTTGACCAGTCCGGTAAATGCCACCGGAGAAGATGACCGGAGCTCTGGCTCCGGCGATGAGCTGTCTTGCATCTGAACCATAGGATCATCCTCTCACGTTCTAATATGGAGCGTAGGTTTTAAATACCATCTGTGCCACGCGGTTGACTCATGAACATGTGAAACGCGCGTTTTGGATCATCAAATCTGCCACCTCAATTAATGAGGGAGATCTGATGGTCCACGTATTTTTGAATTTCTGATATTTTGTTTTAAATGCATTTTCTTCAATAATTCATATTAAATTCAATATTGATCCAAAAATATGGGGCTTTCACCAAAAAATTTCAAATATTTTTTTCTTTCATATTCTGAATTAAAATTATTTTTTGGATCATTATTAATATTTTTCATGAATTAATTGATTTTGAATTTGTTTTTAATTGTTTAAAAATATTTTTAAGTGTCCAAAAATTATGAAATTTTTTCTCCAAGGTCCTTTGACCTATGATAAATCTCATGGCCATTTCTTTGGTGTTTTGATGAGATTTTAGGAATTGGACAAAACATATTTGAATTAAATGCACTATTTTATTATTTTTAACTGAATAAATGCCAATTAAATTTTGTTGACCATTTGTATTGACTTAATGGAGTTTGCTTGTTTGTTGTTGGGCCTTGGTCAAGGTTGATTTGACTTTGTCAAGTTAATGTCATTGGATTTAGGGGATTGATGGAATGTACATTCCATCTCCCAAAATGAATGAATGATATTAATTTAATAAAAGTCCTCCTTTGACCAATTTGTGATCTCATTTATCCCTTCCCCTCTTCATCTAATTCCCCTTCTTCATTCATTCATTTCCATTTGGCCTATGACATCTCAAAGTCTGAACGCTAGTTAATTGAAAAAATTGACATGAGTATGGATGAGATTAAGCCACACCTTTTGCATATTTTTTGTGTGTGGTATATTTCATGAGCATAGTCCATTATACTATGTCTCTAACATGCATTAACACCAAAAGTCTATTGCCCGGCCTTAAATAGTTGTGACTTCTACATAAGTCCAATTACGATTGCTTAACATAGCGCTAAATTTGTGACACAAAAGGCATAAGCATTCTAGTTAGTGAGATTGTAAGTCTCCCTTCTTTCATGGTATTGTGTGGAAACTTGGCCTTCTTTCCTTCCTTTTGGAATATGTTTTGGTTCAAGGATCCATGCTTGTGATAAGTGGGTTGAGTGTTCTCCAAAGAATATCTTGAAAAGCGAAAGCAAAACAAAACTAACTTCTAACTTACTAACCATTAACCTTTAATTTCAAGTTTTTTAATTTAATTCAATTTACTTTTAGCACTCTATTTCATTTGTCATTGTTCATATCATTCTAATTGTTTATGTTAATGTAATTTTCACTTTGCCCACTTGGACCATATTGTGTGATATATTTTGTTTGTGTATATTTTGCTTGCTTGTGTGGTCTTTGACCATTAATGTACCTAATAATCATAAAAACCCTAAAAAACTTTTGAGTGGACTGTTGGTTTGATCTTGAGCAAAGGACTTAGAATCTAGGCAACCTTCCTAAGCTAATAGACTTGGCCAATGCCAACTTGCTGAAGGAACCAAGTGTTTGCAATTTGAAATTCATCTGATACATCATTCAAGATCTCTCTAATTCATCTGCAACATGATTATTGTGAAGCTGTTATTTTGAACCAGTGACTTGTGGAATTCATCTGTTGCATGGGCTATTTTTTTTTAAAGAAGATCATGAAGTGGATAAGCTTGGATGAGGCCATCTTTATTTGATGCCTTTGCTCTTCAAGATTGATATAATTGTGCATTTGTATGTTGTTTTGTTCTAAAAGTTCAAGGGAATTCTGGGTTTCTATTGACATACATGTCTATTGGATTGTTACCCATTTGGTCAGATCTTTTCAACTCTACACTTTTAATTTTTGTGCATAGGATAGTCTCTTCATCTTCTCCCCATTTCTTTAATTTCAAAATCTCTCCCTCCATTTTCAAAATCTTCTTTGTGTGAACTACTTTTGTTCTAAACTTTGACCACTTTTGCGAAAAAGATAGAATTTTTGGCCTTATGCCATTGCATTTTCAAACATATTTTCTTAAACCAAAGTTGTGAATAAACTTAACTATACTTCACTTAAACGTTAAAAAAGCCAAAAAGAACTAACTCATTCAAACCATTTTTAGGCCTTTGTGCCTTTCAAACCTAATTTTGTTAAAATCAACACACTCATTTTGAAATTTGTAGCACGAACTATGAGGTTTTGATCCCTCATTTTTATGTTGGTATGTAGGCACAAGACCGAAAATCTTGTCAAACACAAAAATATAATTAATGAATTCTTTTCTCATCCCCTCATTCTATTTGTTTGTAAACATCACTTTGTATAAAATACATATGCACACAAAAAGGGCTCCCTAGGAGTACCTAGGACACTTTGGGTGCTAACACCTTCCCTCTGTGTAACCAACCCCCTTACTTGTGATCTCTAACTTTTATTAGTTTTTATTTGAAAACTTCTTACTTATTGGGTTTTGTTCATACTTTTTCCCTTTTCCCTTGGAAACAATAAAAGCACGGTGGCGACTCTTGTTAATTGATCTCTAACTTGTCAATAGCTTGATGATCATGAATTTCCCGCTACAATATCCACCAAAGAGATGAATTACTTTTCAATTTGGTACAATCCAGGTCTACCAATTGAGCATCCAAATTGTCCTATCTCTGATGAATAATACCATACCAAATTGTATTGTGATCCGATAAACACCACAGTTTCCATTTATTGATTAAAGCCAAATTAAAGGATTATAAGTCTCTTATGTCTAGACCTCCCTCCTTTTTTGTCCAACAAATATCTTGCCAACTTACCCAACAAATCCCTTTTTTTCTTTGTGCACCCTTTCCATAAGAAGTTCCTCTAAATTTTTATTAAACAATTCACCACCTGTTTTGTGACTTAAAGAAGGGAAGAAAATAGATATGGAGGTTACTTAAAACAAAATTGATAAGAGTATGCCTACCCCCAAACGATTAAAACTTCCCCCTTAAAACCTAAAAGCTTCCTTTTTAAAGAATTCACAATTAGTTTCCAAGTTTCCACTCTCCTATGGTTTGATCCAACATAAATACCAAGGAATTTGAAAGGTAGTGAATCCAAACCACAAAAGAGGAACTGTGAATCACATACATGAAGTCTTGTGATATGTTTAAACCATATAATTTTCTCTTGAAAAAGTTCACATTAAGTCCATAAACCAACCCATACGCTCTCAGAAGAATCTCGATGCCCCACAAGTTTCTCCAAGAGCCACTACCCACTGTAATTGTGTCATCTACAAATTGCAAAATATTGTATTCTACCATGATATTGACTATAAATCTTGAAAATAAACTAGAATAAACCGCCTTATACATCAAACCAGCTAAGCCCTCTGGCATGATGGAATAAAGAAATGGTGAAAGTGGGTTTCCTTATCTCAAATATTTCCCCACCTCCAAATCTTTATCAGGGATCCCATTCACCAAAACCGAAAACTAATATTCATCATACAAGCCTGCATCTAAAGAATCCATTTCACCTTGAAAACCATCATTTTCATAATGTAAAGTAGAAAATTCCAATTAACATTGTCATAGGCCTTTTAAAGTCATCCTTAATCAACAAGCAATCTTTCTTACTCCTGCTTTCCAGGTCAATAATTTCATTTACCACCACCATTCCATCTAAGACTTATCTCCCCGGTATAAAAGTCATTTGGAAACTTGAAATTATCTTGCCACCCACTCTTTTTAACATAGTGGCCGACACTTTTGACACAATGTTATAAAGGCTACCACAAGACAAATTGATCTATATTTTCCTAAGAATTGAGGATTGTCAATCTTAGGAATTAGATCCAAAAAAGAAGAAGTAATAGCCTTTGAAATCTTATATTTTCTACCAAATTCCCAAATGAACAAGAAAATATCATCCTTCATCACATTCCAACACTTCTTTGAAAATTCAAAGTTAAGCCCATCTAGACCTGAGCATTTATCCCAATCCCAATCCTAAATCAAATCCTTTAACTCTTACATAGAGAAATCCTCTTCCAAAGAACATCTATCCAACTCATACAAATCCATAAATTGGACACTATCAAGCACCGGCCTGAACCAATTAACCTCCTTGAACTTCTCTTCTAAGAAAAACTTAATACCATCCTTCACCCTTCCATACTTTCCACTTTACCCTCACTATTAAAAATACATTATAAAGAATTCTTCCTAATTCTCTGTTTGATCATAGCATGAGAGAATCAAGAACTTATGGGAGGACAACCTCTTTACATTGCAGTTTTATCCGAAAAGATTTATGGGAGGCTTTCATTTTTCCACCAAGTCCCTCACAATAGTTTTTTATGAATAAAATCTATTTCTGTTTTGTTCAAATCCTTGACAACTTTATCACTCTTCAGATTGGGCCCTTGGACCATTAAGTCGCTATGTTTGGCACCTCCTTATCTAATTATAAGGAAAAAGAGTTGGTCTCCCTATTAAGGAGGAATATAGACTTGCTTTCATAGGCGCCCTATGATATGCCAAGAATAGATGCAAGGGTGGTCAACCACCGCCTCTCTATTGATTCCACAGTGAAGCCAGTGTCTCAGAGGAAACGTAAGGTACGCGAGGAGAAGAGAGAGACAATTTATGAAGAAGTTCATAAGCTGAGAAGAGCCAACTTTATAACTGAGGTAAAATACCCATCATGGCTATCTAACATAGTTTCGGTGAGGAAGTTATCAAAAAATGGTGCATGTACGTCGACGTCATTGACCTTAACACCAAGTTCCCTAAAGATCCATATCCTTTCCCTAACATAGATTGTATGGTTGAAAGATCCTCAGGCTACAAAACATTGAGTTTCATGGACACTTATTCTGGATATAATCAGTTCAGGATGGATTGTGTAGACGCGCTCAAGACAATATTCATATCCAATCATGACAAATATTACTAAAATGTCATTCTCATTAGAATAAAGAACCCATGTTTCACCTACAATGACTAATGGATATGATATTATAAAATCAGATAGGGCTCAAACTGGAAGTTTATATCAATGACATGATAGTAAAAATCTCAAAAGGAAATAACTACATTGCGGATCTAGAAGACATCATGGAATCAGTCAAGAACGACAACATGTGTCAAAATCCCGCTATGTGCTCCTTTGTGTACAAACAAACAAGTTTCTAGGTTTTATGTTAACCAAGATAGGTATAGATGTGAATCCAGATAAGTGCTAGGCCATCATCGACACGAGGCACCCTTCTAATGTTAAAGAGGTTCAGCAACTAATAGGGTGTTTTTCTGCCCTATCTTGTTTCCTTTCTTAGGCAGGTGACAAGAATTTTCATTTCTTTATCACTTTGAATAGAAAGAAGAATTTCAAATGGACGAGCAAGTGCGAGGATGTGTTCTCAAACTTAAAGGTCTTCCTGGAGTCACCACCCATCTTGACACGCCCAATATTAAGTTATCCTATCTACCTCTATAAGTCTGTTACTTACCAAGCGATAAGTTTGATATTCGTCTAAGACGCATATAAAGGTGATAGACCTGCCTATATCGTAAGCAATGTGTTTAAGGGTGTTAAGGCCCGATATCATATGATTGAAAAACTTTCCCTAACGGTTGTTATAACTACAAGACAACTCATACCCTAATTTGACAAGTTAGGTTATGGTAAAAACCAACTAGCTAATTTGACAAGTCTTGAAGACGCCATATCTAGCAGGAATGATGATATCTTAGGAGGTTGAACTATCTGAGTAAGATATACAGTATATACCCAGAGAAAGTATCAACTCACACATACTGACTTATTTTCTGGAAAAATTCAGGTCGCCAACAAGTGAGGAGGCTCAGCCACATGGATACTATTAGTAGATAGCGGCTCTAACTTAAAGGGAGGTGGCACTAAAATAGTATTGGAAGGAGTGGATAACCTATTTATGAAGCACTCATTGAAGTTCGATCTCAAGGATAGTAGCAACTAGGCCGAGTATGAAGCTCTCATGGCTAGCATGGTCCTCACCTCTAATATGGTAGCTTTGAATCTAAAGGACAAAAATGAATCAGAGTTTATGGAAAATCAAGTAACCGGGGAATATCAGGAAAATAAGCCCCAAGTCATCAAATTTATCAAAAAGGTATGTGACTTATTAGAACATTTTAAATGTTTTGAGATAATGTATGTGCACAATGAACAAACTTTGAGAGCGAACCTTCTTTCTAAACTCACAAGCACAAAAAGAATATGGCACAACCCCATTGTAATTAAAGAGACTCTCATCTCCACCGGTAACGGGCAGATGAAACTAACACTCTTGAAGTCACCCATACCACCACCTGGATGACACCCATAATACATTATCTACAATCAGATGATCTGCCATAGGACGAGATTGAGACAAATAAAATTCACAAGCACGAAAGAAAGTACACCATGATGTCATATAAGCTCTACAAAATGGGAAAAGCCTCCCTCATACTATGATTCATAGGGGAAATGAAGTCACATAGTCCTTGCTAAGGTGCACCATTGGGCCTGAGGTAGTCACATTGGTTGAGGAGCCCTGGCATACAAACTGCTAAAGACGGGTTATTATTGGCCCACCCCGGTGAAGGACAATGTGACATTCGTCAGGAAATGCGAGAAATTCTATAAGCACGCCAATGTGCATCATGCACCAACTGAACTCCTTCACTCCATCACGACGCCTTGACCATTTTACCAATGGGGCATGGACATTTTTTTCCCTTTCCCACTAGCACCTTGTCATACCCCGATTTTTGTCGGTTATCATAACATGCATTTCTTTTAGGATAATGCTTAGAAATTATCTCGAAATCAAATTTTGGATATATAGACAGGTCGGTTGAATCGATTTTCAAATATGCATAAACTTGGCGAGAAATTTTTTTCAAGATTCGCCTTGCAGTTGTCACTTTTATTGATCTACGATTTGCATAGTTTAACTTGGCATGCTTGTCTTATTTTTTCGACTCCATTTGTGTTCACATCTTGATCAACCTGAGCCTTTTTAATTCGGCATTCTTATTGCAAAATTTGATCTTTATTTGTCTGTTTTCAGGAAGTTTATTTTGTGTAGATCATTTTAGTGCATTCACTTTATCTTTTCGCCCATTTTTTACTCATTTTTACGCCTATTTTTTTACTCATTTCTATCCCTTTTATTTTTATTTTTGTCAACATATTCATAAAAAATAATTAGAATTTACTATGTATTTTTATGATTTTATTTTGATTATTTGAATTTTGTTTAATTTTTATTTTTTTTGTTTAATTGTAACCTCTTTTATCACTAAAATTGCTAAGAGGGTCGCTTTTGTCATTTAATTGAATTTTAGAGTAACCCTAGTAGCATGGTATATATGTGATGATAAATGCTTATGAAAGGAGAGGACCATTACATTTACTAACACGCGACGCTAGAGGATATGGGAGTTTTTTTTTGAAAATCGGGATAACAATTTTGGTCTCTCTCTAGGAAGCATACAAAGCAACATTATTTTTTTGTAATTTTCTTTTCTGAAGAACTCACCACTATTTTTCCCTTCTTCTTCCACTCTCTCTCTCTCTCTCTCTCTCTCTCTCTCTCTCTCTCTCTCTCTCTCTCTCTCTTAAAAGCTGCAATCAACCTCCGCTTTCCATTTTCCTCTCTTCGTCGCCTCGTTACTTACCACAACTAAGCACTCCCTCTCATTATACTCCCTTCACCACCTAATACACCAACCACCATCTTCACCGACAAAAATATCAACCTCTCTTTCTTCTTCCTTCACCCAACTGAAATCCTCCTTCTCCTACACTGAACCGCTGATACCAACCTTCCTTCCTCCAACTTTCGGCCACCTTTCATTTTTTTCATATCGTGAACAACAATAACATCACTACCATATGCTCAACTGGCCACCATGTGAAACCAAACAACCATCTACGTACGCTATGACTTTCAAACTGTCGACTGAAGCTAGAGAAAATATACCCAAGTGCATCTCACACTCGAACATACAACAAAGTTGCCATCAGACTTTATATATTCCCGGAGGAAAGGGAAAACATCTATAAAACCCATGGAAGAGAAAAAGGGTAAGGAAGTAGGTTATGCAAGGGAAAAGTATTAGCACATCTCACATCCGTTATACTCAACGGGAACAGTTTTGATTGTTCTTTACTATGATGGGTGTGATATCTAAATATTACTCGCAAAAGAATAAAGGAAAAGGAAAATGATAGATAAAGTGCTCGGTGAGGAGTAGGACCCTCATGCCTACGTATCCTTATAGTGTAATAAGGAGTTCAGAGCTCCGTAGTTTATAGAACTAATGGTGGGAGATGAAATAAGAATGATAAAGGTATGGTTTAAACCAAAGGATAATGTTTTTTGAACCCATAAGGTAGGTATATCTGAACCAACAAGGAAAACTGGCATCAAGCCAAAACAAAGGATAAACTGGCATCAAGCCAAACATAAGGATAAACTAGCATCAAGCCAAAAGGTAAGCTGACATCAAGCCAAAAATAAAGGGGTATTGGTTCATAGATTGGACATTGGTTATTTTCCTAAAAGGTATATATGGAGCTCAAATAAGTAGTGTATTTGGCTCAAAGAGAAAGTATATCACATGGGTGAATGATTAGTAGAAGATATTGAATGTAGGTAGTAAATAGTGAATAATGGAAGATGAATAGAAGGATGGAGACAAATAGTTAGAGTGGAATGAAGTGAAAGGTTTGGAAGAAGTGACAAAAGTTATAATTTGGAACCAAAAGATAATGGTGTTATTGTAATCCATAAAGGAATGAAATTCAAACCAAAGAGTAAAACAAACATATTGGCCAAAGAGAAAGGGAATGAAATGTTAGCCGACGAGACAAAGAACTCTTGTTTTAAAGGTGGACACTGGTTATTTGTCCTAAAAGGGTATATACGGAATCCAAAGAAAAATGGTATTCGGTTCCAAGGAAACAATATATCACTGGGATGAATGGTTATGATATTGAAGATAAATGATGGATCATAAAAGATATGGATGGAATACATATGCTCGCTAAGGGTTGGAATCCTTGTGCCTACGTATTCTCATCATGCAATGAGAAAGTCAGAGCTCTGTAGTTCATGGAACTAGGACGGAACAAAGAAAATAATTGTAAGGAACATGTATTATCAAGACAAACAAGAAGAGTGAGAAAGTATACCTGAAGTGATGAGAAGTATAACTTAGCACCAAAAGACAATGGTATTGCAGGAACCCATAAATGTAAATAAACTTTGAACCAAAGAGTAAACATACATCAAGCCAAAAATAACAAAGGAATTAAGTGTTTGGAATCAAGACAAACAACTCTTGGTTCACAAGGTGGGAAATGGTTATTTGCCCTAAAAGGGTATGTATGGGATCCAGAGGGATATGATATTTGGTCCAAGGAAATAGTATATCATTATAGGGGTACAGGCAATCTGAAACCAAAAGATAATGGTATATTGAATCCATGAAGGAATAAACTCTGAACCAAGATTAAACAAGCATCAAGCTAGAAAGCAAATGAATTAAATGTTTAGAATCAAGACAAACAACTCTTGGTTCACGAGGTAGGCACTAGTTATTTTCCCTAAAAGGGTATACATTGAATCTAAAGGGAAAAGGTATTTGGTTCCAAAGAGAAGACAATACAATACTCTTGAGGGATGGTAATGATAGATGCACAAGACTTGGCAGTCATTAGATTTAAACCACACTAAAGTCTACCAGTATATGTGAATACGACGAGAAACTGGTTCATTCGTCCCATACCCAAAGATATTCAGAATAAGGATAAGAATGCTCATTCTTAACACTTTTTCACTACTTAAGGATCATGGCATGTGATACTCATCACAATTGGCAAGTTGCTGAAGAAGACTCTCCTTGTTGCTCCATATGATGAAGTGTTTCTTTGAAGAAGAAGACTTGACAATCATTTGATCTGAATTGTGCTAAAGTCTCTGAATAGAGGTGAATACGATGAGCAACTCGGTCATTTTTCTTGTACCCAAAGATACTTAGAATGAGGATAAGAATGCTTCCTCTCACCCCTTCTCTATTGCTTAAGGCTCATGGCACATACCTTGAATCATGATTGACAGGTGTTGATACACTTTTGTTATGCTTGAACAGTAGTCCACTCTGTCTGCAATGTGAAGGTCGTGTACTGACTTTAAAGTCTTGAACTCTTGAACTTGAATCTTGAGGTCTTAAGCTCTTGAGGTCCAGTACAACTTGAACACAAGGGGCTTGCCCTATCAAGTGATCAAGGGTCTTTTGATCACTTGAACAGGCTTGGCGAATTAAGCACGGTGCAAAGGATTTATTTGATCAAAGTAAACTTCGATCAACACAACCAATGGGAAAGTATTAGTTGAATTATGTCCAACCTAATGGATTGATCAGTCAAACTATGTCAACTGATTCTATGCAAAATCCTATACTAGGGGAGCTTTCAATAGTTAAGGTGCAATTAATCAAAGAACTCAATCATCAAAATTCACATGAGAAACAAATGATTAAAAGGTCAATTAAACCTAAATGAACAAGATTAATTCTAATCAATTAAATCCTAAATCAAGAATTAAGATCCTAAACATGGAAGAATTAAACCACAATGTGATAAACAATCATCATATACTTGACAATCTAAACCTAATCATGCAAACTAAATAAAATCAATATTTTTCTATTTATCTTCAATTAATCAATAATTAACCCACACAATTAATCCTAACTAAATCAATTAATCATGTAAAAAAACTAATCACCCTAACAATTAATTTATATATTAAGTCAAGAACAATTACAAAAGAAAATAGCAAGAAATTAAAGGGAACAAAAATGGAATAAAATGCAAAATGAAAATACACAAACAGGGGGTACTAATTGCAAACATAGGTGCATTAAGCCAATAAGGCGCATGGCCTAATCCAGGGTCCATCAGCCAAATGTTGTGAGAGCCAGGGGGTTCAAAGGCCATAAGGTGATAATGTTCAACAAAACAAACACAAAGCCCAATCAATTTAGACCAAAGATAAACACAGTGGTACGTGGAATTGGTTTCAGCATAACTATAAATTCAAAAGACTAAAACATGCGCGCAACCAAGAAATGAATCAGAGTTGACTATAAATTCGTATCGACGTTGTTATTTTCAATTCTGTGTGTACCAAGATGAAAGGAGTCAGAAAGTTGAAGGTTTAATGTAATCTCAGAGATTGACCTTGGAGCTATTTTCTTTCAGCACCTTAGTTTTGATTTCGTTCTTGGAGAAGGACGTGCGAAGCCATTGAAATGCTAGAAGATCTGCGTCGCGGTATGGTCTTGTTCACGTTGAAGCTCTCGATGACCACGAAGAAGATAATGACACATTCGTGTGTGAGGCACCTTCGAGCACATTGGCTTCTCCAAGAAGAAAGAATTTTTCTTGTTCATAATGGAGCTGGGTTAAGGCGAGAATTTGGCCTTCTGCCCGAACCAATTTCGACACCCCTAGTTTCATGTTCATGGCATTAACTCCATTTTTAAGCACTTACTTTACCTTATTAATCTTAATTAATTTTTACTAATCTTGCTTATGTGTTTTACTTACATTTTGATGCACAAATCATTTCCCAGTTTATTAGAATTAGGTTAGTTTTAGATTCTTGATCATGTAGGTTAATTAGGTTTAGGTAATTAGGTTTAATTAGGTAATTAGTTAGAAATTAGGTTTTATCTTTTTTAGATTAGATTTAGTTTTTTTATTTTCCAGAATTAATTGATTAACCATGCCATGATTAGGATTTTAGACATTATAGTTTGATAATTCTTTTGTGGATTTTCTTGTGATTAATATGTTTAATGGTTGATTTTACCATGATTATACATTAGGTTATATTTTGACCTTGAAGTTGGTTGATTCATTTTGTGGATAATGACTATTTTACCCCTAGGGTTTAGAATAACTTAATTTACATGCTCCCTTAGTTCAGGGCCTTGATCAGATTTGTCTGATTTTATTTAGTTGATTATTTAAATAGGATATTATTGTACATAATTCAACTGTTATTTTAATCCCATTGATTAGTGTTGACCAAAGGTCACTTTGATCAACCAAATCATTTGTAATTATGCTATATGCCCTTAGCCTATTAAAGTGATCAAAAGACCCTTGATCACTTGATATGGCAAGTTCATTACATTCAAGCTATTATGGATATGCTGAATCTTAGAAGCTCAAGACCTCAAGGTTTAAACGCAAGATCAAGATTTCAAAATCAACATCAGTCAAGCATAGCTAGCAAGGTAGACTACTTCTTAAGTACTACAAAGGTATCAACACTTGTCGATCATAATTCAAAGTGTGTGGCATGAGCCTTAAGCAATAGAGAATGGATGAGAGTGGAGAATTCCATTAACTCATTCTGAATATCTTTGGGTACGGGACGTTTGACCTAGTTGCTCATTGTATTCACCTCTATTCATAGACTTTAGCACAATTTGTATTACATGATTGTCAAGTCTTCTTTTATAACAAGTAGCACTACATTAATAAGATCAACAAGGAGGATCTCCTGTCAGCAACTTGTTAATTTTGATTTGAGTTGCACACTATGAGCCTTAAGAAACAAAGAATGGATGAGAGTGGAGAATTCCATTAACTCATTCTGGATATCCTTGGGTACGGGACGCTTGACCCATTTGCTCAAGGTATTCGCCTTTGTTCATAGACTTTAGTGCAACTTGAATCATTTAATTGACAAGTCTTCATCTTCAAGCAAGCATCATATCATTAAATACTTAAATAGTGAAGCACCATTGTACAACAATCATTTCTTCCTTAGTGGATCATTAGTCACACTCTCTTTGACATTCAAATATCCTTTGGATCAATTCACTAGTGATCAAATCTTGAAATCCTAATCAATCAACTCAATCATTGTTTGCCTCATTAATCCTCTTGTGCTTTGGCAATCCTTTATTCATTATGAGCCTTATCAGACCACTTGTGCTTAGTCCCCCTCTATTCAATCAGTGTTCGCCTCATTAGTCCTCTTGTGCTTTGGCAAACCCTTACTCATTGCTTGTCTTGTAAATCCTCACATGTATAGGCCAATCATTCCATAATCATTGTTCATCTTATAAGATCTCTCGTGCTTACACAGAACTCCCGCTTTATAAATCCTCTTGTGTATAGGCCAATCATATATCATTTATCTCTATAGTTGATCACCATTATTGGGTAGTGTCACACTCTTGCTTATTAAGCAACCTACCTTGCCTTTTGGAAATCAATCTATTCTCCTTTGTTTCAGCCTTAGTGGGCTAAACTACAATTGCTTTGACTTTTTCACTGCATGATGAGACTACGTAGGCACAAGGATTTGAATCCTCCGCGAGCATACTTAATTATTCCTTCTGCCTTAGGGCATCCCCTCCATTCATCTCCATGGAGCATTAATCACGACCTACATTTATATTCTACCTTCATTCACTTCATGTGATATACCCTACTCTTTGAGCCGACTACACTATCTTTTTTATGCTCCATCTTGTATCTCTTTGTGAACCAAGAGCCGATTTAATTTGTCTTCTTAGTCCTCTTGTTTCTTAGATGAACATATCCTTACTTAATTTGCAGCTGTATACATGCAATATTCTTTGTTTTCGGTTATTCCAATATAGTGACATCCGTCTTTAGGCCCCTCACTTGTTGGTTCATACCAGTTTTACTCTTGGGTTCATATTTCACCCATTGTTGGAGTTCAAATCGTATTATCCTTTGGTTCAAACCATACCTTTATCACTTCTTTTCATCTCCCACCACTAGTTCTATAAACTACGGAACTCTGAATTCCTCATTGCACTATGAGGATACGTAGGCATGAGAGCCCTAATCCTCACCAAGCACTATAACTATTTCCTTTATTTTCCCTTATTCTTTTGTGAGTAATCGTTAGATATAACACTTATTCGAGCAAGAACAATCAAAACGGTTCCCATGGAGTACCATGTATGTTATGGGTGCTAATACATTCCCCTTGCATAACCGACTTCCTTACCCAGCATATCTCTTTCGCCCAGGTTTTATCGATGTCTTCCCTTTCCTCCGAGAAAAAATAAAGTTCGATGGTGACTCTGGTGTATGTTCGAGCGTGCGATGCATTCAGATATATTTCCGCTAGCTTCAATGTCAAAAGGGGGAGAAATAGTTGGTATTGTATATGTTTTTGTTCATAATTCTTTTAGGGGAGAATTCATCGAATTGCAAAAGCAAGGGATAGATATACAAGATATAGGAAGATTCTAGTTGCTACTCAACATTTCAAAAAGTCATATATTGAAGCAACTCTTGGATGAACAAGTTCAATTTCAAAGGATGATTTGTCAACATCAAAAAAGGGGTGAATATGAATAAGAGTTCTTCTTTTCATTTGTTGTAGTTTAGATGAAGACAAACACATCAACAAAAAGAAGAAGTCAAAGTTTGAAGACTAGAGCAATCAAGTTCAAATTATCAAAAAGCTTTGGAAAATTATTGGAAGAATCAATATGGTTGAATATGCATAACAATTCTAGTATATATAGCTTAGTTGATCAGAAAAATCATGCAAATTCATCTTAAACCTTTCATGCATATTTTAAAATGATTTTGAAACTAACAATTCTGGTTTTGGTAAATTGTCGCATTTGAAACATACGTAAGAATACATTAAAACCGACACAATTTGCACCATTTATTCAAAATGTAAAATTACCTTAATTTTTGAAAATGTGTCAGGTGGAACCGGTTACAATTTCAAAAATTTCAATTTTTGAGTACCACTTCAGATGTAATCGGTTACACCATTTCTGGTAACCAGTTATCACTAAAGCAGTGGCAGTGGTTTAGTCATTTTCTAATCCAAACGGATTTTTGAATGTTATTATCAACCGTGACATCTTTTCATGCATACACACACTTTCAGAGATGTGTTAAGGCACTATATATACCATGGATTTTATAATTTGAAACTCATCTCTCTATCATAGCAATTCAAACTCATTACTCTCTCACTTTCAAAACAAGTGCCTTGTGACTTAACTTTTTATTTGAAACTTTCTACATAAATTTTTATTTATCTCTGAAAGTTTCAACATTATAATCATTAAGCACTTGTGTTACATATCATGAATTGCCTACTTGATAGAAAAGATCAATTCTAGGAATTAACATACATTGTTATACATCTTCAAACACTTGTAAAAATTCAGATTGTTGTGAGATCCTTGTTGTCCATAATTGTTGGAAGCAAGAGAGTGAATAAGGGAGCATTGTTCTCTTGTTTCACTTTGTAAAGATCATAAGGGCATTTTCCTTGTTGATTGTGTTGCTTATGTTAGAAGATTGTAGGATAGATCTTGGTGGAAGACTTGTACAAAGATCTGGCATAATGGAAAATCTCGCACAGGGAGTGAGGGGACTAGACTACTCTCGGATTATGAGGGGAACCAGGATATATCATTGTGTCCTTTACTTTCTACATTTATTTTTCAGAATATTTACTTTCATATCATTTATGAAAAATAACAAAACTAGTGCTAACGCTTCAAATTGAGAAATGTCCAATAAATCAAATTCAACCCCCTCTTAGAGACTGCACATAAACATACAATTGATATCAGAGAAGGTTCAAGTAACTTGCTCTTGTGATCCAGAACGGCTTCGGCGAACCCGTGTCAGAGATGGTGGCAGCAATAACAAGCCTCCATTGTTTTATGGCAAATACATTGATTTTTTTGGAAAATTCGCATGAAGGCCCATTTAGAAGCACAAGGAGAAGATATATGGGATGTTGTACAAAATGGTTTTTTGTTCCTACTAGTGTTGTCAATGGTGTTGAGACAACAAAGATTAAAAGTTCATGGAATAAAGATGATAAGAATAAGGTACTATACAACAAGAAAGAAATCAACATACTTCAAAGTGCACTTAGCATTGATGAATTCTTTCGTGTCTCTCAATGTACAACGGAAAAACAATTATGGGATACATTGGTGCAAACTCATGAAGGAACCGTTGAAGTAAAGAGATCGAGATTCAATATGTTTAGTCAAGAGTACGTGTAATTCTGAATGCAGCCCAGAGAATCAATCCTTTCTCTACAAAAGAGATTTGTTCACTTAACCAATCATCTGATTGCTCTCGTTAAGGCTTTTACTAACGATGAATTAAATCTTAAAGTTCTTAGGTCTTTAACTAGAGAGCGGAAACCAAAGGTGACGATAATATCAGAAAAGAAGAGTCTTTCCACCATGCCGTCCATTTCCTTATTCAGAAAACTTCAAGAGGATGAAATAGAACTTGAAAGATTAGAGCAACACGAAATACAAGTAAAATATTCAAAAGATGTTGTATTAAAGACAAGAGTCAAATTTCATGATAGCAATCAAGATGAGGAATCCATTGATGAGATGATGATCTTATTAAAATGTTTGAAAAGTTCTTGGGAAAAGAAAGGAAAAAGGAGACCATTCACAAATAAGCACCAACAAGGAGAGTTACATGTTTTGAATATGGAAAAAGGGGACATGTCAAGAGTGAATGTCCTACACTTGAAAAGAAAGAAAAATTCAAGAACAAGAATAAAAAAAAGGAAAAGAAAGTATATGTAGCATGGGATGACAATGAAATAAGTTCATCTTCAGATGAAGATCATGCATGCAAGGCATTGATGGTTCACATCATTCCATTGATGAAGATCATGAGGTTAGTGATTCTGAAATTGATGATATTCCATCTTATGATGAATTACAAAGTGTTTTTCATGAATTACATGATGAACTTTTCAAAATTTATGTAAAATATTCAAGTCAAAAGATAACTATTTTAAATCTAGAAAGTAAGGCTAATAACACTCAAGTGGAGTTAGACTTAATAAAAAATTCAGCATGCAATAATTATTCATCTCTTGAGTCTAAAATTGTTGAATTAAAATAGTAATTATGAAATATGAAAATGAATTCAACAATGTATAATCAAATCATAAAAGGTTTTATAATAAGAATCATATTTTTAGACCTACTTGTTTCCTTTGTAAAGCAAAAGGCCATACTACTAATGCTTGCTGCATAAGAAAATATGGTATTCCTTGTAGTGAGTATGTGTGGGTGAGAAAGGTATCTAACCCAAAAGGACCCAATGAAAATTGGGTACCTAGATGTAACTAATTATTTTGTAGGTATTTGAAGGTCATATACAAGCATTGCCAAATCAAGATTGATCCTTCAATACACAAGATCATATGAAATGGTAGTTTCTAAAAGTTTCATTGATTGAAAAGATATTTTGAAAAAGCATCAACATTGATATCAACTTTGACATCAAATCCTTGAAGGAGATAATTGTCTAATTTTTGGCTATTAATTTTCAATTATAAATATCTCCTTCCTATGTTATCACCTTGCTTTGTACTTTATTCTACTTTGTCTTCTTTTTGATGATGTCAAAAGAGGGATAAATAGTAGGCATTGTATATGTTCTTGTTCATAATTCTTTCAGGGGAGAATTCATTGAGTTTCAAAAGCAAGGGGGAAATATACAAGATATAGGAAGATTCTAGTTGCTACTCAGCATTTCAAAAAGCCACATATTGAAGCAACTCTTTGATGAACAAGTTAAATTTAAAAGGATGGTTTGTCAACATCAAAAAAGGGGGTGAATGTGAATAAGAGTTCTTCTTTTCCATGGTTATAGTTTTGATGAAGACAAACACATCAACAAAAAGAAGAAGTCAAAGTTTGAAGACTAGAGCAATCAAGTTCAAATCATCAAAAAGCTTTGGAATATTAATGAAAGAATCAAGATGGTTGAATATGCATTACAATTCAAGTATATATATCTTAATTTCTCATAACAATCATGCATATTCATCTTAAACCTTTGATGGATCTTTAAAATGATTTTGAAACTAGCCATTCTTGTTTTGGTGAAATGTGGCATTTGAAACCAAAGTAAAAATACTATAAAACCGCCACAATTTGCACAATTCACTCAAAATGTAAAAATACCTTAATTTTTGAAAATGTGTCGGGTGTAACCGATTACACCATTTCTGATAACCGGTTACAATTTCAAAATTTTCAATTTTTCAGTACCGCTTCAGGTGTAACCGATTACACCATTTTTGGTAACCGGTTACCACTAAAGTAGTGGCAATGGTTCACTCATTTTCTGATCCAAGCGGATTTTTGAATGTTATTATCAACCATGGCATCTTTGCATGCATAGACACACTTTCAGAGATGTGTTAAGGCACTATATATACCATGCATTTCAGAATTTGAAACTCATCTCTCTTTCATAGCAATTCCAACTCATTACTCGCTCACTTTCAAAACAAGTGCCTTGTGACTTAACTTTTTGTTTGAAACTTTCTACATACATTTTCATTCATCTCTGAAAGTTTCAACACTATAATCATTGAGCACTTGTGTTACATATTGTGAATTTACTACTTGATAGACAAGATCAATTATAGGAATTACTATACATTGTTATACAACTTCAAACACTTGTAAAAATTCAGATTGTTGTGATTTCCTTGATGTCTAGGATTGTTGGAAGCAAGAGAGTGAATAAGGGAGGACTTTTATCTTGTTGCACTTTGTAAAGATCATAAGGGGATTTTCCTTATTGATTGTGTCTCTTATGTTATAAGATTATAGGATAGGTCTTGGTGGAAGACTTGTACAAAAATCTGACATAGCGGAAAATCTCTCACAGGGAGTGATGGGACATGAGTACTCTCGGATTTTAAGGGGAACTAGGATACATCATTGTGTCCTTTACCTTTTGCATTTATTTTCAGAATATTTACTTTCATATCATTTCTAAAAAATAACAAAACCAGTGCTAACGCTTTAAATTGAGAAAAGTACAAAAAATATAATTCAACCTCCTCTTAGAGACCGTGCATAAACTTACATGTATATCGGAACCAACATGGAAAACTAGCATCAAGTAAAAACAAAGGATAAACTGGCATCAAGCCAAACATAAGGGTAAATTGGAATTAAGCCAAAAGGTAAACTAACATCAAGCCAAAAATAAAGGGGTATTGGTTCAGAGAATGGACACTGGTTATTTGCCACAAAGGTATATATGGAGCTACAAAAAGTAGTGTATTTGGCTTAAAGAGAAAGTATATCACATGGTGAATGATTGGTAGAAGATATTGAATGTAGGTAGTGAATAGTGAATAATGGAAGATGAATGGAAGGATAGAGAGAAATAGTTAGAGTGGAAAGAACTGAAAGGTTTGGCAGAAGTGACAAAAGCTATAATTTTGAACCAAAAGAAAATGGTGTTATTGGAATCCATAAAGGAATCAAATTCGAACCAAAGAGTAAAGCAGACATACTAGCCAAAAAGAAAGGGAATGCAATATTTTCCGACGAGACAGACAACTCTTGGTTCAAAGGTGGACACTGGCTATTCGTCCTAAAAGGGTATATACAGAATCCAAAGAAAAATCATTTTCGGTTCCAAAGAAACAACGTATCACTAAAATTAATGGTTTTGATATTTAAGATAGATGATGGATCATGAAAGATATGGAGGGTGCCCTAAGGCAGAATGAGGAATAAATATGCTCGCCAAGAGTTCGAATCCTTGTGCCTACGTATTTTCATCATGCAATGAGAAAGTCAGAGCTCTATATTTTATGGAACTAGGACAGAACAAAGAAAAGAGTTGTAAGCAACATGTATTATCAAGACAAACAAGAAGAGTCAGAAAGTATGACTGAAGTGATGAGAAGTATAACTTGTCATCAAAAGACAATTGTATTGCAATTGACAATAGGAACCTTTTAGAGTTGCCTTTGAAGGATATTACACACCTGTGAGGGGGATATGGGTTTTTTTGAATGAAACCATAGACTTTACATACCTTGATTCTCATGGATACGTCGAACCTTTGATCCAACATCAGGAAGTATATGCAAATTATCCAGAATATGTGGAACTTTTAACCTATCATTATTGCATATTGTTTATTACATTGATGTATATATGCCAGACTTTTGAACCTGAGATATTACATCATCAAGGCTTTGAATCTATGGATGTTGCATAATTATTTGCATTCCATCCACAACATATGCTTTCATTCATTTACATCTCATCCATGTCAACCATAAAAAGTTCACCTTTGTCCTTCCCTTAATCATGGAACATGGTAAGTACGAGAGCACCACGTGCAAGAGGAGTTTGGTTCATAATCAAGGTAGAGCATACATGACCTTAGGACTATTCCTTGATAGTTTGACAACACACTTCCCAAATCGGGTTGCAATTGATGAACGACTCGAGAACAATATGAAGAGGGATAACATACAGAGTACCACAGTAGGAATTCTGCCACTTCCTCCCCAAGAACAACATCTGATACCACATCAGAGGTCCGCTCAAGGCAATCAGAATTTGAAGCAAAAACAAATCAGCTAAGGAAATAATGATCAAGAAAGGAGACATCCTCGCAGTGATCTGATTCCTATGTCTTATGCATATTTGCTGCATATACTGATTAATACAGGGGAAAATATGCCCAAACAGGTCGAGCCTTCTAAGATTCCCTACCATCACAAGCATGATCCCAATGCCACATGCGGATATCATATTGGACACATATGGCATTCTATAGAGAATTGTTACCCTTTTAAGGTCAAAGTTCAAGAGCTCATCGATCAGAAGTTTCTATGCCTCACACATGTGACTACTAAGAAGGATATTGAATATGAGGGTCATTTGATTCATTTGTAGAGTCCTCTTTCTGTAGTCTAGCCTGTTGTGCAGTAACAATATCAAGGATATCACCCTAGAATGCGTTTGGACTATCATGGGGCATCATCTTCTACTGTTGTTGCCCCTTAGTATACTTACCCTGGGGCACCCTTTGTTCCATTTGGGGTCCAATATGGTCGGACTTCTAATCAAATGGGCAATCCTGGCTTAGTGAACTCTCCTCAGATGTTCCAACCAACGACTTCTCCTCATATTCATCCTCTATTCCGAGTACCTTTGAGGCCCATTCGATACTACTCATTCCAACATTGTGCTACAATCAAGTACCAACAACCTCCTTAGGCTCAGATTCTGCAAAGTCAATAAACTATGCCAGATAACCACCAAAGGTAGGGGCAGAATAGGCATAATGATAGAAAGCATCCCCAGCGTGACCAAATCCCTGTGCCAAAGGAGATTCTGCCCCCACTTTCCCTTACGATTACAAGTATAATCCTAATGCTTCTTGTGCATTTCGCGCCAGCTATATAGGGCATGCAATCGAGGATTGCGGTCTTTTAAAAACCAGGGTACAAGAGCTCATGGATCGGAAGATTTTAACTTTCACAGATGAAGGGCCTAGTGTGATGACTGATGGTTATGAATGTAATCATTGATGAAGAATGCTCAGAATTGGTTACCTCCATGGATGAATATCAAGGCTACTCATGTCAGCATTATCATATTATTCAATCATGTATTATTTGTAATATTTTCTTGTTTGTTAATTGTTGTTCATTTGTAAAACTTTTCTGGTTTTCAGATGATAATAATAATGAAATAAACGTGAATCTTTTGATTAAATCCATCAGTGTTCGCTCATATTTCATTTATCAGTATCAAACTTTTGTTCAAGCAAAATCATAAGAGAATGATGAAATAACATGTATGAGATCGTTGTTTGTACGCTTTTGAATAAAAACTTGTTGATGATGTATGACATTGTTCCAAATCCCTAAACATCCGATATATAAGAAAGATAATCCCTAGTCAACCCCCTCGGGCCTTGGATTAGGAGTTTTTTCTATACATAAAACCCTCAGTTTTAATAAGGGGTAGGGTAGTCTTCAGTTAGTTTGACCTTGCATTCAAATTTCAAAAAGGAGAGCATCCCATAAAAGAATCCATCATATCTTATCCCTCCTAAGAGGATTGAGTCACAAATTCACAATGGTTATACATTACTAACAAAAGGAGTGAGACAGTTACGACCCATGAAACAAATCAAGCAAGCAAATGTCACAGGATTTGTCCAATACAAAAAAGGACGAGAAATGAAAAAATCAAAAGAAAAAGAAAAGCCCGCTAAGTCGAAAGCTTAAAAACAAGTGACTTAGGCAAAAGTTAGGGTTGTGAAGACTGTGATCCAATGGGTCTTGATATGGAGCTTGTTGTTACGATCGTGACAGGAAACACAATGTTATCTACTAAATAAGATGGAAGTCTTTCGATGCTGAAATTGTTCACTCTCTTGAAGCCATTAGATTGATACCAAGAATATGTATTATGATGTCCAAACGTCATCATATGGATGTGGAAAATGCCTCTTTTAATAGGTACTTGAATGTAGAAGTTGAAAACCATTTTTTTGTCATCATAGTGAATAAGATCATGGAGAACTTAACCAAGTCTCGTGACAAGGCTACTCGAGAAAAGGATCATAATGGGAATGACAAAATTGATAATGTTGTTGATGACTCTATTAGTGTTGTTAAGGCTTCTGTCTCTATGAACAATGAAGTTTATGATTGGTCTGAATCAGTCAATGAAGGTGTTACTAAGGGTGCTAATATTTGTAACATGTCTCTCCTTTATTAGCATATTATGTTGAAGTGGAAGTATCTAGCCCTTGATAGGATGTTCTCAAGATAAGTTTTGACATTTGAAAACGATGCTCAGCTGATGGAGGAAGTCATTCTGAAAGACAATAAGAATCTTGAGAGAGCTCTCATGTGTGTTGATGACTTGTCAGACAACATGGTGGAGCATGTGGTTCATCAAATGTCGTCTGATTTTGAGTTAAGCATTGTAGAAGATGTAAGTTATGTTTCTGGTTTTCAAGTGAAGAACTACTCATGTGGTACTCATGTGTTGTGTAGCAACCAAATGATCAATGATGTCATCAAAAAGGGTAATGAATATGCCAACCAGGATATACCAGACAACATGTGTGACATGTTGATGACTAAGTTTCAAACTCATAGGAAGGATGTAATGGGTTTCGCTTGATAAGAGTGGATTGGATATAGAGCTTGTTAAAGTGATGGATTTTGATACTATTGTTGAAGCAATGGTTAAAAACATTGTGACCACCTTAAGAAGAAAGGTTGAAGAAAAGAGACTTCATGTGAATGTCACTTATGCCCACATGGATAATATGTATTTCCATTCTAAAACAAGTCTTTATAAATGGAAGTATGTTTTTCAAAGAAGGTTTCAAGCTGAGAGGGAGCTAGGTGAAGAAGCTCTTGATTTCAAAGGAGTCATGAAAGTTGATGAGCTAATGAAAACTATTACTAATGGTGGTCCTAGCTATGATAAATTGGTCAAAGAGTTGATGAAAGTGTTTGATATAGGAAGTTTTGTGAAACTTTCATCATCAAATTTCAATTTATTGGACATAATAGAGGTTCCCTATATTGATTAGATTATGGAAAAGGGAACAGAGGAAGAAAAAGAATATGCAAATAAGGACGTAGAAGATTCTTTTTGAAGCATCGGGCATGGCATCTAGACCTTGATTATTTGTGATGATCTGAGTGTTAGTAGTTTCTACTGAATTTGTCTTAATTATTAACTATGTTTTAAGGATCATTGACTCTTATGTGTAGCTACCTATGTCTTTTGACTATATGCTACTAATTTGTATTGATGCTACTCTGAATGTTGATTTAGGTTGGCTGTTGTTCCATGCCTTTTCCAAATTATGACAAAAGGGGGGAGTAGTGGTTGTAGTGTTTTCGAGGTAACACATGTATTTATTTAGTATTAACCATCTCTAGTAAGTGTTGATGACGTGTTCCATGCTTAAGCATCGGGTAAGACATATGGCCCTTGTATCTGTTAAAATAGATCTGAGTGAGCTTTTGTGTTAGTATATTTTTCATTTCCTAATATTAACTACTAATTTTTTTTTTGTGCATAACTAAGTATGTGAATGGTTGCATGATGATGTATGTTAGTTAGTAGGATTATATGTTACTAACTATGAGCTAACTAGATTCAAGCATGACTAAGTTTGTGAAGGATTGCATGACTGTCTATTTGGTTTGAAGATACTGAATGGATTATATGTAAGCATCTGAATGGTGATGCTACTTACTTCTGTTGTTGTTGATGATGCATAACTCTGATAATTCGAATATGACTATTGTAAGACCCCAATTTTGACCCTAAGACCCCTCATGTTATCTAATCATATGCATTGGCATTGGGATCATACCTTGGCATCCTCCATACCCCTTACTCATTGGGTTTGTTATGGGAGAGATCACCACGAACCATGTGATTGTATCATACTTGTTATTTTATCATTTACTAACCAAAATACCAAAAATATGTCTTTGCATTTGTTTACTTCTTTTGGTAGGTAAGGCACTTGATCACCTTTGATCTATCAAGTTCACATCTAGGGTTTAAGACCCTCATTGCTAAGAGCTCAACCAAGGAATGCCCCACATTGGCTCTAGGAATCATATATGAGCCCCATGATCTTTATATGTTATTCTGATCAAGCATTCTTCAAGAGTTTGGAATTGGTTTGCCTTGGAAACCCTAGTTCATTTGGGTATCTTGTGTAGCTTCTTCAACAAGCTTCTTCACCAATTGATCAAATATTTCAAGGGGCATCTCAAATTTCATCATCCTATTCATATATGAGCTCCCATGAGTCCAAAAAGTCAAGAGTATTGCAAGATAGCAAGGTGGTTGACCAGAGGAAGTCAACTAGTCAAAACCGGGGTTCCCTAGACCCTATCTCCTACAATTTGCATCATATGAAAATGATTCCAAGAGAAAAGGTACTCTAAAAGACATTTCAAACAACTTTCATGTTGAGGTCTAGAGCTAGTTTTGTTTGGAAAGTCATTCCAAACAACTTTCATGTTGAGGTCTAGAGCTAGTTTTGTTTGGAAAGTCATTTTTTATGTTGAAAGATTATAGGTCATTTTGTCTAAACCCTAATTTGAAAGTCAACTTCCCAAGGCCATAACTTGCTCAAGTTTTATGAGATGAAATATTTCAAAGTTGCACAATCAAATTCAATGTTCCTAGTTCAACTTTGATGTTTGGAGGAAGAGCTAATTCAACCTTTATGAGCATGTGATATGAGGATACATTATAGGTCATTTTGGACCAATATCATTGAACAAGTGACTTTCCTCGACTTCAAAAATTAATAACTCATTCATCCCAAATCAAAATTAGGTCAAATTTCTGACCATTTTGAAGGTTTTTTAAATAGCTACAACTTTGATGAAGACACTTTTCTCATTTGGAGCTCACATGAAAAGTTAGCCAAGGTGGAATAATTGAACATGTGGCTTGACACTTAGAATTTTTTTTTACATGTTGAAATTTCCAAACTTCCACCTCAAAATTCATCATGATACAAGCTCCAAATGGAAAAGTGTTCAACATAAGAGTTGTTCCTCTTGATCTAACCTTTCCAAAGAGTCCAAATTCATTCATTTTGGACAAGGTTTGAGGGGTCTACGCATGGTATGAATAGGGCTGCATCTGAAGGTGAGAAAAACAAGAAAGGGGGGGTTTGAATTGTTTTGGAAAATAAGCATTTTTGCAGAATAAGAACACACAGGATTTTATACTGGTTCGCTTATAACACAAAGCTACTCCAGTCCACCCGGCCAAGGTGATTTTTCCTTCAAAAAGGACTTAATCCACTAATCTTGAAAGATTATTACAACCAATGTCTAAGAGAAAGATCTCTTAGTCCTCCCAAGTATACAGACTGCGCAGAGTCACTTGAGGAACCAAATCAATTTAGCAAAAGAAAATTGTAATATAAAGTGCTTCTAAGATAAAGCAGATATTACAGTAATTTAGAGCAAGCAAGTGATTTCACGTCTGAGCAACAGCTCGTGAAAGACTAAGAGAGAGAGTAGAGTTTTTCTGTGCGTTCAGGTGTATCTCTCAATGAAGTTTCCCGTCCTTTATATAGAGATGAAAGGACCGTTGTAGTGATGGCAGAATATTTGTCTTTGATGAGAGTTTAATGCCATAACTTCTGTGTTTCTTGCTAAAACAAATTTGTCTCCCTGAATAACTTCTTTCCAAATATAATTTCTTTTTTATTTGAAGTTGTAGTTTCCGTTACTCTTTCTGGATAAGGAGATTCTTCGTCCGAATCTGCTTTAACTCTGTTAATCTGAGATTGTTGTGATATGACATCAGAGCTTCTGATAGTCCTGGTCTTTTAGATCATCAACGTTGATTCCAGAGGAAGTTTAGAGCTTCTGGTATTCTTCTATGTTGTTTTGCTCAGAGTCAGAACTTCTAGAGCGCGCTTCTTCTTTAGATGCATCTGATCTTCTTGTACTTTGTATCTGATTCGATTCTGTATTTGATAAAACGATCAGATTCCTTTGTTCTTGTTCAGAGTCCTGCACACTTAGAAAGATTTCGTTAGAGTGCCATTTTTGGTTTCATCTTTTGTTATCATCAAAATCCTGGAATCTGTTGTAGAGCAATTTTTGTTCTTACAATCTCCCCCTTTTTGATGATGACAAAATAGACTTAATTAATAGATGAAACATTCAGATATAAGAGTTTATCAGATCAGATAGAAGTGAGCTCCCCCTGAGATAGGCTAGGGAGTTCAGAAGTTCTTACCAGAGCTTCCACGCAATGAAGTTTCTAGTTACTCTTCTGCAACTATCTAGGTCAAAAGGTGTTAGATAGATTTTTATTGAAAGTATGTTTGCAGAGTACTGAAGGAATTAGATAATTTTTCATCAGAGCTGTTTGATTTCTCCCCCTTTTTGTCAGAATCAAAAAGACTTAGTAAAAAATAATAAGCAGGAAGAATATATATATATATATATATATATATATATATATATATATATATATATATATATATATATATCCAGATAAGAGCATAAACATCAGAGACAAAAAAAAACAAGAAGTAACAAGCAAGAAAAAAAATCCTAGGTGCCTAAGGGTTGGGAGGAGGAGGCATCCTCTGAAGTAGTTGGGTCAGCAGATTCTGGATGTTGGCGTTGACTGTGTCCTGTTGATCCAATCTGGCTCGGACTTCCTTCTGCTCTTTCTGAAGCTCCTCAAGGGTCTTGAGAACCAGAGGGGAAAAAGTAGAGGACTCCCCCTGAGTCAGAGCATTCTGTTCTTCAGCACAGAGAGCTTCAGCGTCAGCAGCGGCTTTAGCTTTAGCTTCAGCAACAGCAGCGTCAGCTAGAGCTTTGGCTTCAGCTTCCTTAACCCTTTGAATTTCTTCTTGTCTTGCTCTTTCTTCTGCTTCCCTTCTGGCATGTTCCTCAGCTTCTCTGGCTAAGCGCTCTCGTAGTCTTGCCTCAGCGTCTCTGATGAAGTCGTTTCTGACTTGCTCAGAGAGGTTTTTCAGCTTAAAGGCCTCAGAGGTCATCCAGCCAATAACTCTGTTCCAGTGTGTCCTAACAGAGGAAGGATCATCACTGATGCCAGAGTTGATGGTCAGAGACTTGACCTTTTCAACTGATGCTCCTGCAAACAGCATAATTGCTTCCTCCAGGGTTGGCAGCGAGTTTTCTGGTTCAGATGGTAAAGGTGAAGAATTTGGAGGGCTTAGGTTGAGAGTTTGAGGTTCAGCGGAAGTGTTTGGAGGGGTAATGTCAGAGGTGTTGGGGTCAGAGGGTTGAACGTCAGATGGAATGATGTTTGGTTGTTTTGTGGGTGGTGAGGTTACTTCAGTTTCAGGTGGAGGTTGTTGTGGTTGTTGTAAGGCAAGGTTCTGAGTCTGAAGTTGGGCTAGAGTGGGAGAAGAGGGGTCAGAGAGTTCTGTGTCAGATGAGATGACAAAGTAAGGACATGATTCTGGGGCTGAAGATGAGGAGGTG
Organism: Lathyrus oleraceus; assembly: GCF_024323335.1. Taxonomy (NCBI): domain Eukaryota; kingdom Viridiplantae; phylum Streptophyta; class Magnoliopsida; order Fabales; family Fabaceae; genus Lathyrus; species Lathyrus oleraceus. Next base: position 297,555,583 of record NC_066584.1, read on the forward strand.
GTTTCATTCATTTTTTCAGCCTCAGATAGGGGTAAGGAGGTAGTGGTAAGATTGAATTTTGGGAGAGGTTGAGATGTTCTGGTGGTTGAAGGAGGGGTTTCAGATGGAGTGTATAGAGGTGTTGGTAGAGGGATAGAGGAAGCAAGTTGTTATGTTTGTGCAAAGGGAGCAGGAGAGACATACTTACCAGAAGACTCATGCAGAGGTGCTGGAGGTCTTGATCCAGAGGATTCTTCTAGCTTCGCTTTCTTCGTTTGTGATGTCTTCTCAGATGGACCTCTTTTATGCCTCATGAAGTTGGGAGCTTTATCCGGCAGTTCGTTCAACTTGAAATCTGAGATATCCACTCCTTCATCCTTCAGACCTTGTAGATAGAGGAGGATTGCCTCTTTAGGTTCTTCCTTGGAGAACAGATATAGACCATGAGGAATTTTCCTCTGATCTTTCAAGGCTTCCCAGGAAGTGTCCAGAGTAGGTCTAACGTTGATCTTATCCAGAATCCCCATGCTCTTCAGATTCTTTGAGTTCAGAGGCTTTCCAGTGTCGATTGCCATGTCTTCCATGAGCTTGAGCTTTACCAGATGGTCCACGAGACCATTTTCTATCAGTACATCTGAGATGAGTCTTCCCAAAGGAATGTAAGTTGTGGGCTTCATGTGATTTCTGGTTTCTCGTACAGAGTCTCTGAGGTACTTGAAGAGAAGTGCTGGGAGGCATAGCTTCAGACCTTTGTGAATGCAGTACAGAATACATTTCTGATCTGTATTGATGTAGTCTGAGGAGTTTGACGCTGGGCGATGATGAATGGTACCCAGAATGATCTTCAACCAAACTCGGAGGTTCTGAAGTAATTCCTTGTTCTTGGAGGGATTTCCTTCTGCATTTTGCTTGAAGATTGTTGGATTGATTTCTTGAGATATGTATTTAGCCCTGGGATTGATGTTGTAGATTCTTCTGCCTCCATCTTTCTCCATGTTCAGAAGAGCAGCGATGGACTTCTCAGTAATCACCATCTTGACTCCCAGTACGTAGGAGACAATGAAGTGATCGTCTGCATCAGCAAATCTTCAGAATTCTTTCACAAGATTTGGGTAAACTGGACCGTAGAGGCGTTGAAAGTAGTTTCCCCAACCTTGTTTGTGAAGTTCTTCAGTGAGGTCTACGCCATTTCTTTTCATATTACCAAAATCCACCAAGGATTCACATAAAACTTCCAGTTTGTCAAAGGGCGTTGCAAGATGAATATGGGGCTCACGATCGAGAATGTGAGGCTCCTTGTAGATTGGAGTTGTAACTACGCCTGTGACCGTTGGAGTAGGGTTGCTTGTGCTTTGAACTTGTTCGCTTGAACCCATTTGCTGAGAGTAGTTGAACACAGCTTGTTGTTGAGCATCCATGATGTTGATGAAGAACTGAGATGAAGATGAAGAACTGCTTGCAGAAATGCCTTGAGAGAACTGAGGTTAAAGAGTGAGTGAGAGTGAAATGTGTGCAAAGTGAGAAATGAAAATTGAAGGTGAGAAATGGGTGTTTAAATACCCAAATTAGGGCGCATGCAAAACGACACACAAATCAGAGTTTTAGCACAAAAACCAATTTAGCACGTTTAGAGGGAGAAATGATTATAGCTCATAAATGATGTCTAATCCCAACAGTCAGCACACTGCTCGAGGAGATCTCAAGAGACTGTTCCTTGATTACTGCTGGACAGCTGTCTAGAAGTTCCAAGGTCAGACGCAAGGCACTCCACGTGTTTTGATTTATCTGATCTTCAGGAATACCAAAGGATTGGTTCCTGAAGATTTCTAACTCAGATAATTTCTAACTAGGTAGAAGTATCAGAGTCAGAGGCAGAATCCGTTTGTTTATATCAGAGTCTCATTTAACAACTTCAGAGGCACATTTTATTCAGGGCAGTTTTGAATGTTCAGATTTTCTAAGATAAAGAGGAATCTATCTTCAGCTAAGGGTTTAGTAAAGATATCTGCCCATTGATGATCTGTATCAATGAATTTCAAAGTTACTATCCCTTTCTGAACATAGTCTCTGATAAAATGATGTTTTATTTCAATGTGCTTAGCTCTGGAGTGTAAAATGGGATTCTTACTTAAACAAATGGCAGCAATATTATCATAAATGATAGGAATGTTACTCTCGAAGATTTGCAGATCTTCTAACTGATTCTTCATCCAGAGCATCTGAGTAGTGCACAGTGGTGCTAAGATGTATTCTGCTTCTGCTGTGGAGAGGGCTATGGTTGATTGTCTTTTGCTGGCCCAGGATATCAGATTGTTTCCCAAGAGCTGGCAATTTCCAGATGTGCTTTTTCGTTCCAATTTGTCTCCTGCGTAATCTGCATCACAATAACCAGAAAGTCTATACTCTGATGTTTTCTCATACATCAGGCCCAAGTTAGGAGTTCCTTTCAGATATTTGAAAATTCTCTTAACTGCAGTTAAGTGAGTTTCTCTAGGATCTGATTGGAATCAGGCACAGAGACAAACACTAAAAAGAATATCAGGTCGAGTAGCAGTCAGATAGAGAAGGGAGCCTATCATACCACGATAGAGCTTCTGACAAACCTTTTTACTGACTTCTTCCTTTTCAAGACTGCAGGTTGGATGCATGGGAGTCTTTGCAGAGTTGCATTCAGCCATGTCAAATATCTTCAGAACATCTTTTATATATTTGCTTTGATGAACGTACGTGACTTCTGAAGTTTGGTTAATTTGAATTCCTAGAAAGAACTTTAGTTCTTGCATTAAGCTCATTTCAAATTCTGCCTGCATTAACTCAGAGAATTCTTGACATACAGAGGCGTTAGCTGAACCAAAAATGATATCATCAACGTATATCTGGCATATCATGAGATCATTGTTAAGGTTTTTACAGAAGAGTGTGGAGTCAACTTCCCCTATGATAAAGTGATGTTCCAGAAGAAAATTACTTAATCGTTCATACCAAGCTCTATGAGCTTGTTTAAGTCCATATAAAGATTTTTTAAGTTTAAACACATGTTCTGGATAATTTGGATTTTCAAAACCTGGAGGTTGGTTGACATACACTTTTTCTGATATATAACCATTAAGGAATGCGCTCTTGACATCCATTTGATACAATTTGATAGAATGATTTATAGCGAATGATACAAGTAGGCGAATAGATTCTAACCTGGCGACTGGAGCAAAGGTTTCATTGTAGTCAATACCTTCTTGTTGACTGTAACCTTGAGCTACCAGTCGAGCTTTGTTTCTGACGACTTCTCCTTTCTCATTCAGCTTATTTCTGAACACCCATCTGGTTCCGATAACGTGAGTGCCTCTGGGCTTAGGAACAAGATCGCAGACATCGTTCTTTGTGAATTGATCTAGTTCTTCTTGCATGGCTAGAACCCAGTCGTTGTCATGAAGTGCCTCATCACAGGACGTAGGCTCGATCAGAGATACTAGTCCTAGAGGAGTTGCTTCAGAGGTCTTGAAGGTAGACCTGGTTCTGACAGGTTCGTCCTTGTTACCCAGAATCAACTCTTCAGATATGTTGAGGCGACTTTTAGCTTTCTTTGGGATTAATGGGGAGTTAATTTCTTTAGGAGTTTGAATGGCAGTCGCTTCTGGAGCTTCAGTCTTCTTGTCAGATCCTGCAAGAGTGATTTCCAAATCTGCAAAATTCTCAACTAGCTTTGACTTTTCAGGGTCAAGCTTATCGTCAAATCTGACATGAATTGATTCTTCCACAATTTTGGTTTTTGTATTGTATACTCTGTAGCCTTTAAAGCGTTCTGAGTATCCTAACATAATACGTTTCTGTGCTTTGGAATCAAACTTGTTCAGATGTTCTTTAGTGTTTAAAATAAAGCAGGAACATCCAAAAGGATGAAAATATGAAATGTTTGATTTTCTTCCTTTACACAGTTCATAGGGAGTCTTTTCCAGAATAGGTCTTACGGAGATTCTATTATGAATATAACACGCTGTATTTACAGCTTCGGCCCAAAAGTGCTTAGCCACATTAGTTTCATTGATCATAGTTCTGGCCATCTCTTGGAGTGTCCTATTCTTCCTCTCTACAACTCCATTTTGTTATGGAGTTCTAGGGCAGGAGAAATCATGGGATATTCCATTAGAGTCAAATAATTCCTCAAAAAATTTGTTTTCAAATTCCCCACCATGATCACTTCTGACTCTTACAATTTTAGAGTCAAATTCTTTTTGCACTTTGGAACAGAAGCTAGTGAATACAGAGTGAGATTCACTCTTGTGCTTTAGGAATTTCACCCATGTCCAGCGATTGAAATCATCAACAATGACTAGTTCATACTTCTTTCCATTGACTGATGCTGTTTTCACAGGACCAAATAAATCAATGTGAAGAAGTTCTAGAGGCTTAGAGGTAGTAACAATAGTTTTCTTTTTGAAAGATGTTTTTGAAAATTTTCCTTTCTGACATGCTTCACACAGAGCATCTGAAGAGAACTTCAGCTTAGGTAGGCCTCTGACTAACTCGAGTTTATTTAGCTGAGATAATTTCCTCATGTTAATGTGGCCCAAGCGTCTATGCCATACCCATTGCTCTTCGCGAACGGACATCAGACATTTCACATTTTGTTCTTTTAAATCAGAAAGGTTTATTTTATAAATATTGTTTTTCCTCTTGCCAGTGAATAGGACAGAACCATTGTTTTGATTTATGGCTTTACACGTTTTTTGATTAAAGATTACATCATAACCGTTATCACTTAATTGACTTATGGATAACAAGTTATGCATTAATCCTTCTACGTAAAGGACATCAGATATAGAGGGAAGAGTACCATTACCAATAGTTCCAGAGCCTCTGATTCTTCCTTTCTGATCTCCTCTGAAGCCTACGAATCCAGCGTCTTTAAGTTCCAGGCTTTGGAACATAGACTTTCTTCCCGTCATGTGTCGCGAGCATCCAGAGTCCAGGTACCATGACTAGTGTTTGAACTTTGTTGCATAAGATATCTGCAACATAAACAATCTTATCTTTTGGTACCCAGAGTCTCTTGGGTCTATTATGATTAGTTTCCCAGAGGTTCTTATCACTTTGGGTTTTCTAGAATTATCAACTTTTTGCTCTTGTGTGTGTATAGTGATATGAAAATGGAGATTTCGGTTGGTCACTAGTAGAAGTTTTATCTTCCTTAGGATCATACCCAATTCCTTTTCTATTGTTCCGACTGACTCCATAAATCATGGATGCCATTACACTTCTTCCTATCCCATTTTTCAGAAACTTTTGAAAGGCTTTTTCGTATTTATAAATTATTGTGTTTGAAGTTTGTAGAGCTTGAGATAACGCTTCTTCCAGTTTTAAACAGTTTTTCTTTGCTGCATCTCTTAGTGATGTTAAAACTTTGTTTTCATCTTTTAGTTCTAGAATTGTTATCTCAAGTTTGCCACATTCTTCAAATTTTTCTTCAAGGCAGCCTTTTATTTCTTTAAATTTTTGTTTTAGTTTCTGATATGAGCTAAGAATTTCAGACAAGCATGATTCTAGGTCAGATCAAGAGAGTTCAGAAAATACCTCTTCTGATTATGATTCTTCATCTGAAGTGTTCCTGGATGTGGTAGCCATGAACGCCACATTGGCCTGTTCATCAGAGTCAGATTCTGATGAGTCAGATTCACTATCATCCCAGGTAGCCATTAATCCCTTCTTGGTTCTGAGGGAATTTTTCTTGAAGCTCTCTTTTCTGGAACTGTCTTTCTTTAACTTGGGACATTTCTTCATGTAGTGACCTGTTTCTTTACATTCATAACAAGTAATATCTTTGTTAGTTTTACCTTTTGAGGTTGATTCTGATGGATCCCCTCTGGGTCTTGGTCTCCTGAAGTTATTGTTCCTCTTTTTCCAGAGTTGTTTAACTCTTTTGGTTAGGAGGGACAATTCTTCTTCATCATCAGAATCTTCCTGTTCAGAGTCATCAGCATCTTCTGTTTCGGCCTGGAAGGCTTTGTTTCTGTCAGATTTGCATTTTTCAGATCTGGACTTTAATGCTACTGACTTGTTCTTCTTCTGAGGCTCATCTTCCTCCAGTTCTATCTCATGACTTCTGAGTGAACTAACAAGCTCTTCAAGACTGATGTTGTTCAGATCCTTTGAAAGCTTTGAGGCAGTGACCATGGGTCTCCACTTCTTTGGCAAGCTTCTGACTATCTTTTTGACATGGTCTGCAGTTGTGTATGCTTTGTCTAGAACTTTGAGACCTGCAATAAAAGTTTGGAATCTAGAGAACATTACCTCTATGGCTTCGTCATCCTCCATTTTGAAGGCTTCATATTTCTGGATTAAAGCTAGAGCCTTTGTTTCTTTGACCTGAGAGTTTCATTCATGAGTCATCCTCAGGGAGTCGAGTATGTCTTTAGCTGTTTCCCTGTTGGTGATTTTTTCATACTCGTTGTAAGATATGGCATTGAGAAGTATCGTTCTGGCTTTGTGATGATTCTTGAATTCTCGCTTCTGATCGTCTGACATCTTACTTCTGGGAACTTCAACTCCACCATCTGTTACAGGAGGTTTGTATCCATCTGTGACAATGTCCCAGAGATCAACGTCATAGCCTAGAAAGAAACTTTCAATTCTATCTTTCTAGTAATCGAATTTCTCTCCATCAAAGACAGGAGGCTTAGCATTGTAACTGTCTCTTTCATTTGTGTGGGCCATAGTTTTTCTCGTTCTGGATCTCTCTACACTGTTAAGTGTTTGATTAGAAAATAAATAACAGAGCCGAAGCTCCGATACCAATTGAAGGTGAGAAAAACAAGAAAGGGGGGGTTTGAATTGTTTTGGAAAATAAGCGTTTTTACAGAATAAGAACACACAGGATTTTATACTGGTTCGCTTATAACACAAAGCTACTCCAGTCCACCCGGCCAAGGTGATTTCGCCTTCAAAAAGGACTTAATCCACTGATCTTGAAAGATTATTACAACCAACGTCTAAGAGAAAGATCTCTTAGTCCTCCCAAGTATACAAACTGCGCAGAGTCACTTGAGGAACCAAATCAATTTAGCAAAAGAAAATTGTAATCTAAAGTGCTTCTAAGATAAAGCAGATATTACAGTAATTTAGAGCAAGCAAGTGATTTCACGTCTGAGCAACAGCTCGTGAAAGACTAAGAGAGAGAGTAGAGTTTTTCTGTGCGTTCAGGTGTATCTCTCAATGAAGTTTGTCGTCCTTTATATAGAGATGAAAGGACCGTTGTAGTGATGGCAGAATATTTGTCTTTGATGAGAGTTTAATGCCATAACTTATGTGTTTCTTGCCAAAACAAATTTGTCTCCCTGAATAACTTCTTTCCAAATATAATTTCTTTCTATTTGAAGTTGTAGTTTGCGTTACTCTTTCTGGATAAGGAGATTCTTCGTCAGAATCTGCTTTAACTGTGTTAATCTGAGATTGTTGTGATATGACATCAGAGCTTCTGATAGTCCTGGTCTTTTAGATCATCAGCGTTGATTCCAGAGGAAGTTTAGAGCTTCTGGTATTCTGCTATGTTGTTTTGCTCAGAGTCAGAACTTCTAGAGCGCGCTTCTTCTTTAGATGCATCTGATCTTCTTGTACTTTGTATCTGATTCGATTCTGTATTTGATAAAACGATCAGATTCCTTTGTTCTTGTTCAGAGTCCTGCACACTTAGAAAGATTTTGTTAGAGTGCCATTTTTGGTTTCATTCTTTGTTATCATCAAATACCTGGAATCTGTTGTAGAGCAATTTTTGTTCTTATAACGTCAATTGGCTCAGATCAATATTCAAACATCAATACACTTTTGCCTTGCATCATAATCCACATTCAAACTCAATCTCACTTGCATTTCGACTTAATTGAGTTGCTTCATGGGCTTGTGCATGCCCATGCAAGCATGCACTTCACTTTGCCAAATTTGGAAGTATTTTAAAAGGTGAAAATATCACTTGTATTTGCTATAAATAGAGGTCCATTACATCAGAATGGAGGACCCTTGCGCGCCAGCTTTACCTCCCACATTTGAAACCCTCAAAATTGAAAGGAAAACCTGAGAAATTTCACTTGGAATTTGAGTTTGAATCTCACAGTTTGGAGATTCAAAAACTCCAGGATCCAAAGCCTTGTACCAATCCTAAGCTACTTCTACAAGCTTCTTGAGCAAGATCAAACACGAATTGAAGCAACAGAGATCAAGTTCTGCACAACATTGAAGGTATTTTTCCAGATTTTTCTTCTCTTCGATTTTCTCTCAATTTTCATCAATTCTCTTGGATCCTTGGTTGTCTGAAGTCCTACCAATGTAGGCAAGAAGATTGAGTTGCTTTGAGGTCAAATCGAAGAAACTCAGTTAATACACCTCAAAATTCAACTCCATGTATCTCTCAATATACTTGGAGTTAGTTTGAATTGAGGTCATATTCGTGATCAGTGCCATTTTCTCTTTAAGATCATGTCCTTCTTTTTCATTTTTGTGATGGTGATGAAAGAACCAATCCGACCAAGGTCACCTGAGAAGATGACCGGTGATTTGCTCCGGCGATGTGTTGGACACGTTCTGAGCCATTTGATCATTCAATTTGTTTGAATCTTAAGCGCTCTTTGTGATTACCATTGGTGTAGCACGTTGACTCGTGTGTTTGGTGGAACGCACGTTTCTGACCACTTGATATGTCACCTCAATTAATGAGGGAGATCAAGTGGTCCACGTTTTTTCTGATTAATTGATTTTCATTTTATTCCCTTTATTTTCATTAATTCATATTAAATTTAATATTGATCCAAAAAATATGGGAGTTTCACCAATTTTTTTAAAATAAAATCCTCTTTCATTTTCTGAATTAAAATTATTTTTTGGATCATTATTAATACTTTTCATGATTTAATTGATTTTGTGAATAATTTTAATTGTTTAAAAATACTTTTAAGTTTCCAAAAATTCTGAAAAATTTTCTCCATGGTCCATTGACCTTATTTGACCTAGGATAAATCTCATGGCCATTTATTTGGTGTTTTGATGTGGTTTTAGGAAATTGACCAACCATAATTTAATTTAATGCATATTTTTTATTATTTTTAATTGTTTAAATGCAAAATTAATTGTGCAAAGCCATTTTATTTTGACTTTGTGAGTTTGACTTGTGTTGTTGGGCCTTGGTCAAGGTTGATTTGACTTTGCTAGGTTAAGATCATTAGATTTAGGGGATTGATGGAATGTACATTCCATCTTCCAAAATGAATGAATGATCTTAATTTGGTAAAAGTCCTCCTTTGACCAATTTGTGTGTGATCCATTCCCCCTCCCTCTTCATCTCATTCCCTTTCTTTATCCATTAATATCATGGACCTACGATAGCTATATATCCTAAGGCTAGTTGATTGCAAAATCAACATAAGTATGGATGAGATTAGGTCCCCCACTTTACATATTATTTTTGTGTGTGGTATGTTTCATGAGCATAGTCCACTATAGTATGTCTCTAACATGCATTAACACCAAAATTCTATTGCCCGATCTCAAATAGTTGTGACTTTTACATAAGTCCAGTTACAATTTCTTAACATAACGCTAAATTTTGACACAAAAGGCATAACATTCTAGTTAGTGAGATTGTAAGTCTCCCCTCTTTCATGGTATTGTGTGGAAACTTGGCCTTTTTTCCTTCCTTTGGAAGATGTCTTGGTTCAAGGATCCATGCTTGTGATAAGTGGGTTGAGTGTTCTCCAAAGAATGACTTAAATAAAAGCAAAGCAAAAGCAATACTAACTTCTAATTCACTAACAACTAACATTTAATTTCAAGTCATTTACTTTTTATGCCATTTAATTTTTAAGCCTCATTCATTTGTTGTTATTCATACCATTCAAATTGTTTACTTTTATGTCATTTTTACTTTGTCCACTTGGACCATATCTTTTGATATATTATGTTTGTGTATACTTGTTTTATTGTGTGGTCTTTTGACCTTAATGTACATAATAAGAACAAAAAACCCTAAAAAACATCTTGTGTGGATTGTTGGTTTGATCTGAGACTACTGGACTTAGAATTTAGGCAACAGTCCCTATGCAAAGGACTTGGCCAATGCCAATTTTCATGTAACCAAGTACTTGTGAATAACATTCATCTGATACAACTTTGAAGATTCATTTGAGTTCATCTGCAACATGATCATTGTGAAGCTGCTCTTTTGAACCTGTGACTTATGACATCTTTGAATTCATCTGACACATGGGAAATTTTGAAGAAGATCATGGAGTTGCTAAGCTTGGATGTGGCTATCTTTATTTGATGCCTTTCTCTTTAACTTTCTAGTTGTGTATTGTTTATTTCTTAATTAAAAAGTCCAAGGGAAATTTGGGTTTCTATATGACATTCTTGTCTATTGGATTACAGCCCATTGGTCAGATCTTTTCAACTCTCAACTTTTAAATTTATGCTTAAGATTAGTCTCTTCATCTCCTTCCCACTTCTTTACTTTCAAATCTCTCCCCCTTTTAAAATCTTCTTTGATCGTATCTGTTTTCTAAACTTTAACCATATTGCAAATTAGAAACTTTGGTCTTATGCCATTGTATTTTCAAACTCATTTTCTAAATCAAACTTGTAAATAAACTTAACTATACCTGACTTAAAATTTCAAAATCCAAAAAGAACTAACACTCATTCAAATCATTTTAGGTCTTTTGTGCCTTTGTCAAATTTAAATTTTGTTAAAATCAATGGACTCACTTTGAAATTGATACCACGAACTACGAGGTTTTGATCCCTCTATTTATGTTGGTACGTAGGCACAAGTTTGAAGGTCTTGTCAAACACAAAAATATAATTAATGAACTCTTTTCTCATCCCCAAACTTTTTTTATTTGCAAACTGTCGAAACCTGAAAAATCAGTGCGAAAAGAAACAACCGGCGAAAAAAGAAATGACAGAAGAGTCGCCACCGTGCGTTATTTATCCCAAGGGAGGGAAAGGAAACGCTCGAAGTAAACCTGGAAAAAAAAAGGAAAAGACAAGGTCTCGCAACCAAATCTTGGGTTCGGGAGTCGATTATGCGAAGGGAAGGTAATAGCACCCCTACGCATCCGTAGTACTCTACGAGATCCACTCTTGTTGGTCTTTGTCTAAAGGGTGTGCGTTTATCTAATGTACTATTTATTAAGAAAGTGACTCGCACGGATGTCGCATCCACTGCATACGTATCTCATCTGAATATGAGAATCAGAGTCTTCGTAGCTCGGCTACCTACAGGTTAAGGGTTAGTGTGCTCGCTAAGACATCGCGTCTTATGCCTACGTATCTCATCTGGAATGAGAATCAGAGCAAAACGTAGTTCGGCTAACCTATTTTTGTTTGTTTTGTGTTTTTTAGATGAACGACGTCACTACGCAATCTACCGGATGCTCGACCTTTGGAGACTTACTCACCTGTAGTAGAAGGAGTTAACGTGTTCTTAAGAAAAGAAAATCAAAGAGTTTGTTTGTGTTTTAGGAATGCTCATGCAAAAAGGAAGTCCTAGACGAAGGAACAGTGCTACCTTAATTGGCATTCAGACGAGAGGCTATACGAAGCCTAACAATCCTAATGGGGAGACGATCACATCATACAAAAACATATAGAGTAAACACACCAGCAAGGGGGTTTCAAACATACATGGGTAGGGCTTTAGTCAAGAGGGGTCATATCAACCTCGACAAACAAGCCACGGAAGGGTAATCGAATGGGCTCTTAACCACTGACATTGAACATCAGGGTGAGCAAATCAAAAGGGTAATGAGGATAAGACCTCATAGCTCTTAACCCTAGACAGGGTGAGCTCATGACAAAAAGTGGGGATTCATAAAGGTGGAACCCTCTCCACTGACTGACCGGATAAAAGATCTTGGGGCTTTTGTTCTAAAGCATCGACACGTAGTGCGAGCATAAAGAACGACACACTGAATAACGGGGGATTGATTGCTAATCCCTTTTATCCGTCAATTGCCTCTTCATGGAGGTCTTTAGCACTGGTGCCTCCCCTTGGAGGTCTTTGGGCACAAAAGTAAACACACAAAAACATTGCCTCCTATCGAGGTCTTCCAGCTAGGAAAGCGGTAAAATGCGGAAAAATGTAAAAGGGATCAAGAGATCTACCACACGGATAAATATCCGAATTAACAACAACTCAAGAGATAAGAAACCCAGCGGTCTCTCAAGCTAGCATCATCAAAGAAAGCAGGTCAGAAAAGCAATCAGAATAAATCCCCGAATGGTATCCCATAAATAAAGTGGAATACCAAGCAATCTATCTCTGCAAGAGTCATGTGAGCCCTCACAAAAACTCAACAAACGGGTTAGAGTAACAGGATGGAATCAGGAGAAAACATGCCATGACAAACACAAAACAGATTAGAGCAAACAGAAAAAAAATCAATTACTGTCACGCTCGCTACTGCTTCGCTTAGCGAGGTGCTAGCGAAGCTTCGCTACATGCTCGCCTAGCGAGGTGCTAGCGAGTGCCTGCGGGTTTTGGATTCTTCCTTGATAACAGTTCGATTTCCATAATCCCAAACCCTATGGTATCCATCTCAGAAATGAAGTGATTAGACATTCAAGGCATTATTTTACATATTCATGCACATCTAAACCCAAATGCCTTATACATTTAGAAATTTCAAATTGAAGGCGTAAAATAATGGGAATAGGGCAAACCTGACTAGAGAGATCGGTTGAAATTGAATTGCACGGTGTCGTTTGCACAATGATCTTAGGGTTTATATGGGATGGGATTGATTCTTTGCAGATGAGTTCTCTTCAGTCTCTGGAGGTTGCTCTGAATTCTGTTAGCTCTTCTCTGGAGTTTTGTTTCAAGGAGACTTCAGAGTGTTTTCAACCTCTTAATTCTCCCTATTTTTCTCTAGGTTCCTTGCTGAAATGACTTCTCCCTTTATTTATACACTAATTTTCGTGGCTTAGTGGGCCTAAATGAGAGAGGTCCAAGCCCATGACTCTCTGTTATATTCTAAAACGCGTGCGCTTCGCCTAGCGAAGGATTTGCTCGCCTAGCGAGCATGACAGTACAGGATCGCTAGGCGAACCATGCTGCTCGCCTAGCGAGCATGACAGTTCAAGTCATCTTCTCACTTGCGCGCTGGACCTTTGTTCCTTCAAGATTAGCAACGGCTTTCTCACTTTCGAGGTATCAAGTGATTGAATACAATAAAAGCCTGAAAATTTGCACTGAAGTGCAGTGAAGTAACAACGCCTGTCAGAATCGGCAAAGAGGTGGTCTTGAAAGAAGAATCCCTCTGGTACGGTGAGAGTCGGTCTGAATACCGAAAAGACTGTTAACCTTGATACCAAAATAAATGGTAACAGAAAGAACCATGGCCTGATTGCCGCTTATCAGTCTGAATACTGGAGATGACTTCGATCTGAACATCGGAAGATATGAGATCATCGGTCTGAACACCTGGAGACTGGCCTGAATGCCACTTCGGTCTGAGTACCGGAAAACTGGCCTGAATGCCACAAGTTGCGTTGACCTGAATGCCGAAAACTTCTTCGATCTGAACATCGAAAGACTGGCCTGAATGCCACTTCGATCTGAATACCGGAAAAATTGGCCTGAATGCCACTTCGGTGTGAATACCGGAAAATTGGCCTGAATGCCACTTCAGTCTGAATACCGGAAAATTGGCCTGAATGCCACAAGTTGCATCAACCAGAACGTCGGAAACTTCTTCGATCTGAACATCGGAAAATTGGCCTGAATGCAACTTCGGTCTGGATACCAGAAAACTGGCCTGAATGCCACAAGTTGCGTTGACCTGACTGTCGGAAACTTCTTCGATCTGAATATCGGAAAATTGGCCTGAATGCCACAAGTTGCCTCGACCTGACTGTCGGAAACTTCTTCGATCTGAACATCGGAAAATTGGCCTGAATGTCGCTTCGGTCTGAGTACCGGAAAACTGGCCTGAATGCCACTTCGGTCTGAATACCGGAAAGACTGGCCTGAATGCCACAAGTTGCGTCAACCTGAATGTCAGAAACTTCTTCGATCTGAATATCGGAAAATTGGCCTGAATGCCACTTCGGTCTGAACACCGAAAAAACTGGCCTGAATGCCACAAGTTGCATCGACCAGAATGTCGGAAACTTCTTCGATCTGAATATCAGAAAATTGGCCTGAATGCCACTTCGGTCTGAACACTGGAAAAACTGGCCTGAACGCCACTTCGGTCTGAATAACGGAAAAACTGGCCTGAATGCCACAAGTTGCGTCGACCTGAACGTCGGAAACTTCTTCGATCTGAATATCGGAAAATTGGCCTGAATGCCACTTCGGTTTGAATACCGGAAAAAACTGGCCTGAATGCCACAAGTTGCGTCGACCTGAACGTCGGAAACTTCTTCGATCTAAACATCGGAAAACTGGTCTGAATGCCACTTCGGTCTGAATACTGGAAAAGTTGGCATGAATGCCACTTCGGTCTGAATACCGGAAAATTGGCCTGAATGCCACTTCGGTCTGAATACTGGAAAATTGGCCTGAATGCCACTTCGGTCTGAATACCGGATAAATTTCATGCCTGTCAACATCGACAGAAAATAGGGAAAATGATAGTTAAGGCGGCACGCGGGCCAACGACCTATGCTGGGGAGAATAAGTCATAAAACTTCAGTCTGGAAACAAATCTCTGGCTTATCACTTGGGATACTGAGAATGTTGTATGCTTCTTATGTGTATGTTTGAATTTTTCAATGGCGTAATGCTCCAAGAAAATGGAAATGCTACTCAATTTGGGAGGATGCAATGCTATATGATTCTACATGCAGGGATGCGAAATGCTGGGGAGAATGCCAAGCCGAGGCAAGGAATTCTGCTGGGGAAATGATCAAAATCTTCTGGACCTTGGCAATGCTGTTGGAGATACACAGCACAATGTACTCTGTGGGGAAATGACCGGCCAGGCGGTGTTCTGGCGATAACAAAATACCGAGACTCTAATTGGGGAGAGAACGACACTGAAAGCTTGTTGCTGAGGAAAAACGACCATGGTTCTAGCAACCAATATCTGCGAGAGAGACGACTCAGCGGGGGAAGCAAACACCGATACGGTACTGAGATTCCGCTTCACAGAAAGAGATCACGGATCTAGCTTTGAGATCATCGATCTGGCCTCGAGCTCGGAGGAGCAGCTGCGTCTGCTGGGAAGATACAGTTTGGTACCGTCAACTCCGCTGGGTATATACAGTCTGGCACTGTCAACTCTACTGGGGAGTGTATGGTATGGAACAAAAGATTGGGGAGTACAGTAGTGAGAACCTGCTGGGGATTGAAGAATCCAATGCTTGAACCAACTCTGCAGGGATAAGGACCCAAATTCCAACTATTGAGGAAAAACATCCGCGATCATTTGATGGGGACCTTAAGGAAATGCCCCGAGTGTACCTGTTCTGAATAGACGATCCAAAGCACTCAAAATTTACAGCAATTTTAAATGTTCATTAAGCCTGTACCTGTAAAGCTCTTATGTTTCATGATGCAATGTTTATCAAAAATTCGGACGTCATTTTTGCAAAGAAAACAGTAGAATAAAAATGAATACAGTGATGTATTGAATAACACGATTTTATTGATTGAATGGCCTCTGAATAGGCATTTACATCAGGAAGCAATCCCTGGAAAGAGGTAATCGCACAAAAGATAAAAAAGAAGTTAATCTAATGGCAATGTGAAATGGATTTCTATCGGGTTTGAATCCTGCTATGACTCGCTCGTCTTCAAGATCCTCCAGATGATCAGCTTTCTGAAACAGGTGATTGGACTGTTTCCTATCCTTCGGAAGTTTCCGGTTATCGACACGAGATGATATTCATAACTACTCAGAACGCAGTCATTCGCTTAATCCCTAACTTTTGCCTGGATCGCCCTTTTCGGGTTTTCGATCCACCGGGATACCCATCTTTTCCTAAGTTGCCATTTCAGGTTTTCAACTTATCGGGTGTAGAATCTTTTCATTTTTAATCCCTAACTTTTGCCCGAACCTTTTTCATTTTCTTGGTTCGCCGGGATGCCCATTTTTACCTGGACTACTCTTTTTACTGTCCAGCGGGTCTATTTTATGCGAAGTATTTTTTAACTACGTCCGAGTTCACAGGGGAAGTGAAGTTTTCACCATCCATAGTTGCGAGCATTAAGGCTCCACCATCAAAAACCTTGGTGACAATATACGATCCATCATAGTTAGGAGTCCACTTGCCCCTGTGATCTATCTGGGGAAGAAGGATCCTTTTCAACACCAAATCTCCGACTTGGAAGCACCGAGGACGCACTTTCTGATCAAAGGCCCTCTTCATCCGACTTTGATACAACTGCCCATGACAAATGGCTGGCATTCACTTCTCTTCGATAAGACTTAACTCGTTGAACCTTGTCCGAATCCATTCAGCTTCATCTAACTTGACATCCAACAGGACTCTTAGAGAAGGAACCTCCACTTCAACAGGTAGGACTGCTTCCATACCATACACAAGGGAGTAAGGGGTTGCCCCGGTCGACGTACGTACTGAAGTACGGTACCCATGCAAGGCGAAGGGTAGCATCTCATGCCAATCTCAGTACATAACGACCATCTTCTGCACAATCTTCTTTATGTTTTTATTTGCTGCCTCAACAACACCGTTCATCTTAGGACGATAAGGGGACGAATTGTGATGCTGAATGTTGAAGTTTTGGCACAACTCCTTCATCATTTTGTTATTGAGATTAGAACTATTATTAGTAATGATTCTTTCAGGAACCCCATAACGACAAATGATTTCTTTCTTGATGAATCGGGCAACCACATGTCTGGTGACATTCGCAAATGACGCTGCTTCGACCCACTTGGTGAAATAATCAATGGCAACTAGGATGAAGCGATGCCCATTGGAGGCAGCCGACTCAATCTTTCCAATCATATAAATTCCCCACATAGCAAACGGCCACGGCGAAGACATCATATTCAGAGGATTCAGAGGCACATGTACCTTATCAGCATAAATCTGGCATTTATGACACTTCCGAGCATATTTGAAACAATCAGATTCCATGGTCATCCAATAATAACCTGCACTCAACAATTTCTTAGTCATTGCATGTCCTCCGGCATGAGTACCGAAGGAGCCTTCATGAACTTCTTGCGTTAACATGTCTGCTTCGTGTCTATCCACGCATCTGAGCAACACCATGTCGAAGTTCCTCTTATACAGCACATCATCTTTGTTCAAGAAGAAACTGCTTGCCAATCTTCTCAAAGTCTTTTTATTGTTGTTGGATGCCCCTGCAGGGTACTCTTATTCTTCAGAAAGCACTTGATGTCGTGGTACCAGGGCTTGTCATCAACTACCAGCTCAGCAGCAAACACATACGCGGCCTTATCAAGGCGCATAACATCAATTCTAGGAACATGGTTCCACCGATTCACCTTGATCACGGAGGATAGAGTAGCAAGAGCATCTGCCATCTGGTTCTCATCACGAGGTATATGATACAGCCTTACTGTTGTGAAGAAAGTCAACAGTCTTCTCGTGTAATCTCTGTAGGGGACCAGAGTAGGCTGGAGAGTATTCCAATCACCATTCACTTGATTGATCACTAGAGCTGAATCTCCGAAGATGTCCAGAGTCTTGATTCTCAAATCAATGGCTTGCTCAATACCCAAGATACAGGCTTCATACTCAGCTTCATTATTGGTGCACTCAAAAGTCAGACGAGCGGTGAAAGGCATGTGGGCACCTTTCGGAGTGGTAATGACAACACCAATTCCACTCCCTTTGGCATTGACGGCCCCGTCAAACATTAAAGTCCACTTTTCATCTGGATCAAGTCCCTCCTCAACAACTGGCTCTTCGCAGTCTTTCATCTTGATGAACATGATGTCTTCATCTGGAAAATCAAACTTCATTGGCTCATAATCATCAATCGGCTGTTGGGCAAGATAGTCTGACAGAATACTCCCTTTGATGGCTTTCTGGGATGTATACTGGATGTCGTACTCCGTCAGTACCATTTGCCAACGAGCAACCCTTCCGATGAGAGCTGGTTTCTCAAATATATACTTGACTGGATCCATCTTGGAGATCAATAAGGTTGTGTGAGTCAGCATATATTGTCTCAATCGCTTAGCAACCCATGCAAGTGCACAACATGTCTTTTCAAGCATTGAGTATCTCGACTCGCAATCTATGAATTTCTTACTCAGGTAGTAGATGGCATGTTCTTTCCTACCTGTCTCGTCGTGTTGACAGAGAACACAACCCATGGAATTGTCTAGTACTGTCAAGTACATAATCAGCGGTCTCCCTAGGACTAGAGGCATGAGGATAGGAGGATTCTGCAAATACTCTTTTATCTTCTCGAAAGCCCTTTGACAATCATCGTTCCACCCGGTAGCCTGATCTTTTCTTAACAACTTGAAAATTGGCTCACACGTGGCTGTTAAGTGAGAGATGAACCTTGCAATGTAGTTCAACCTCCCTAAGAAACCACGAACTTGTTTCTCTGTTCTTGGCTCAGGCATTTCTTGTATCACTTTCACTTTGTCGGGATCCACCTCAATCCCTTTTCCACTAACAATAAAACCCAACAGCTTTCCAGATCTCACCCCGAAAGTGCACCTGTTCGGATTAAGCCTCAGCTTGAATTTCCTCAACCGTTCAAACAGTTTCTGCAGATTCACCAAATGTTCTTCTTCTGTCTGAGATTTGGCAATCATATCATCAACATAAACCTCGATTTCATGATGAATCATATCATGGAAAATAGTCACCATAGCTCGTTGATATGTTGCTCCAGCATTCTTCAGACCAAACGGCATCACCTTGTAGCAGAAGGTGCCCCATGGGGTTATGAAAGTTGTCTTCTCCATGTCTTCTGGTGCCATCTTAATCTGGTTATAGCCGGAAAAACCATCCATGAAGGAGAATACCGAGAACTGAGCCGTGTTATCCACCAAAACGTCGATGTGAGGTAATGGGAAATCATCTTTAGGACTGGCTCTGTTCAGATCCCGGTAGTCAACACACATCCGTACCTTTCCATCCTTCTTAGGTACTGGAATGATGTTTGCAACCCATGGCAGATAATTGGTAACTGCTAGAAACCCTGCATCCAACTGCTTCTGCACCTCTTCCTTTATCTTGACAGCCATCTCTGGTCTTGTTCTTCTGAGCTTCTGCTTGACCGGAGGACAACCCTCTTTGAGAGGCAAACGGTGTACCACGACGTCTGTGTCAAGCCCTGGCATGTCCTGATAAGACCAAGCGAAGATGTCAACATACTCTCGCAGCAATTCAATCAACCCCTTCTTCACATTGTCTTCCAAAGCAGCCCCTATCTTGATTTCTATTTTGACGCCCTCGGTGCCAAGATTAATCACTTCAGTAACCTCTTGATGCGGTTGAATGACCCTTTCCTCCTGTTTTAACAACCTGGCAAGTTCTTCAGGAAGTTCACAGTCTTCATCACCCTCTTCTTCAGCTTGAAAGATTGGATTTTCAAAGTCGAAGCGAGCCATAGCAGAACCGTTATCAATAAGATCCGGTGACGTGCATCTGCATGGGTGGTGGTATGTGCTTATGAGTGTGAACAAGAAGTGAAAACTAAACAAAACATTGCCAGATATTTTTTGATTTTTGAAAACTGCAAAAATAGAAAGACAGTGAACAAAATATGTGAATGCAAAAAGACGTCCTTTATTTATGATAAAAAATGCAGATATCCACATAGATGAGCCCTACAATGAGTCATTACGCCCTGGGCGGAACGTAAGACTTGGACATGCATGAATAAACAAGAAAATTACTCCTCCAGAAGAGTGACTTGGAAAATCTCTTCAGAAGACCAATTGTTGATGACTTCACCCGAGACCCTCGGACGCACCCAGTTGTCGATGTCACAATCACTATCCCCATCTTCATCGTTGATCGCAGAGACCTGGTCAACTGATTTGGCTTCTCCTTCAACCATGTTAACATTTGCACCATCATGCTGCGGCATGGGGTTGTTGACGACGTTAGGAGCCGGCGCAAAGTTGATGGCCTTTGAATCAATGAGGTCCTGAACTAGGTGCTTAAAAGCTTTGCAGTTCTCAATATTATGGCCAGGTGCCCCAGAGTGGAAATTACACCTAGCATTGGCATCATATCCTACCGGGAGCCTGCCAACAGGAGGAGCCAGAGTGCGTAACTGCACAAGTTGTAGTTGTTGAAGGCTAGAGAGCAACTGAGTGTACGACATTGGAAGAGTGTCGAAATGCCTGTCCATCTCCCGTTGCCTCTGTTGATAGGCGGGTCTGTTACCCTGTTGCTGTTGTTGGTACTGAGTTGGTTGTCGTTGTGGTTGTTGTTGTTGTAGTAGTGCTGCAGCCGGAATGGTCACAGCCGTAACATAAGGCTGTTGATGGTAGTTCTGGAAACTGTTTCTTCTGATACCCCTGCTTTGGTATGGAGACAAAGAATTCACACCCCTCTCTCTCTGCTTCTGTCCTCCAATAAATGGCTTCTTCACCCCTGATGAAGATCCACCCCCACTTTGAATCTTGTACGTCTACAAATAGTTCTCCACCCTCTCACCGGTAGAGACTACATCCGCAAAGTTGGAGGCATTGCACCCCACCAGACGTTCCAAGTAAGGTCCGGGCAGAGTGTTCATGAACATGTTAGCCATTTCCTTCTCCAACATAGGAGGTTGAACACGGGAAGCTGTCTCTCTCCAGCGTTAAGCGTATTCTCTGAAGCACTCATTGCTTTTAAGAGACAGATTCTGAAGTTGAGTTCTGTCCGGAGCCATGTCTGCATTATACTGATACTGCTTCACGAAAGCCTCAGCCAAATCCCTCCAGCAGCGGATGTGGGCCCTGTCCAGCCTCATATACCACTCCAGGGATGCCCTAGCTAGGCTATCCTGGAAAAAGTACATAAGCAACTTTTCATCATCAGAGTATGCAACCATTTTACGGAAGTAGGCTTGCACGTGAGTCTTCGGGCAAGAGCTGCCATTGTATTTGTCAAAGACTGGGACTTTGAATTTCGGTGGCACCCTCACGCCTGGGACCAGCCCCAAGTCAGCAACATCCACACCAAGAGCATTCTGCCCTTCCACAACTTTCAACCTCTCCTCCAGTCTCCGAAACATAGGGTCAATACCATGACCCATGCCAAAGTCCTCCTGAAGCAGGGGGAATTGATCCTCCTGATCATCATGGATGGGTTGTTGACCATGGTTGCCGTGTGGGATTGGGATAGGCCCCGGTCCAATGGGTCCATTAGCCTCTCCAGCTGGAGGATCATCCACAATCTCCGGTTGAGTAGTAGGGGGATTCCCCTGTACCAACAATCTAATCTCTTGCTGTCCCTGAGCCACTCCTTGGACCACTTCCATGAACTGATTCATGCGAATCCTCATCTCAGCGAGCTCTGCTTGTAGGCTTTCCATTGCTCTCTGGTGGTTTCTGCGGGTACCGTATCGGTGAATGCCTGAGTCAGCTATCCTGCTGATGGAACACCAAACAAAACTGAGAAGACTGCGGTGGTACCTGTTATGCAAGATATGCAAATGTAAATGCAATGACATGTTTATCAATTCCAAAGGGTATTCTATCTCCTTGATTCCAGTCTCACATCATATAAACAGTGTAAGAAAACCCCGACTAGAATCAAGAAGAAGATGTGAACCCCTGGGAATAGATAAACATGTGTTAAATGATGTGAATGCAAATGATGTGATGCATTGCAGTGACATGGCAACCAGGAATGTTGTATCTGCTTGAACATATGTCGGGTTGCACTGTCTGAAGAGAAACCCACTGAGGAATACAATACAAGATCAAAACTCTGCTCCAGAAAACCGGGTTGGTTGGAGGTTAAGGTTTCCTGATTTTAGCCCGCCCCTCACTGGTAGGTTCTAAGAACAGAAGTTCGTCAGCTTCAGCCCTTCAGTCGAGAATAATACATTTACCACTGAAGGTTTGGCATTATTACGGGATAAAAGACCTCCACTAACTCCCCTCAATAGGACATCCAAAAGCAAGTTCCCAGTCTTGGGGTCCTCGGGTTGGGAAGCGAGAATGCACCCACTAGAGCTAACATAAACGCGTCTCAGAGGAGAGGCCTCGATTGAGTTCTCGACAAATGGTCACCAGAGTCGACAATTTCTAGAGGAACATACTGTCGTCATGGAACACCCGTAGGACAACATATATCCAAAAGAAACCTCGCCTGGAATGTGGGTCTTCAGGAACGACTTAACGTAGCAACATGCCATGCAAGCCTCATGACTATCCACTCTAGAACCTGTGTGTACGCTCAAGCCGGGGTAATGGGCTTATCTCTCATAGAACATCCCATCCCAACAAACAAATAACCCTCACAGAGCCAACAGACACAGCAACGATATGTACACAATGCAATAAGATAAAGCAGATAAATAAATAATTGTACAAAAGCATGAACACCCAATAAACAAACAACCTACAAAAGCTAGAAGGGACTCGCTCAGGGAAGTCGGATCCCCAGCAGAGTCGCCAGCTGTCGCAACCTGCAAAATCAGTGCGAAAAGAAACAACCGGCGAAAAAAGAAATGACAGAAGAGTCGCCACCGTGCGTTATTTATCCCAAGGGAGGGAAAGGAAACGCTCGAAGTAAACCTGGAAAAAGAAAAGGAAAAGACACGGTCTCGCAACCAAATCTTGGGTTCGGGAGTCGATTATGCGAAGGGAAGGTATTAGCACCCCTACGCATCCGTAGTACTCTACGGGATCCACTCTTGTTGGTCTTTGTCTAAAGGGTGTGGGTTTATCTAATGTACTATTTATTAAGAAAGTGACTTACACGGATGGCGCATCCACTGCATACGTATCTCATCTGAATATGAGAATCAGAGTCTTCGTAGCTCGGCTACCTACAGGTTAAGGGTTAGTGTGCTCGCTAAGACATCGCGTCTTATGCCTACGTATCTCATCTGGAATGAGAATCAGAGCAAAACGTAGTTCGGCTAACCTATTTTTGTTTGTTTTGTGTTTTTTAGATGAACGACGTCACTACGCAATCTACTGGATGCTCGACCTTTGGAGACTTACTCACCTGTAGTAGAAGGAGTTAACGTGTTCTTAAGAAAAGAAAATCAAAGAGTTTGTTTGTGTTTTAGGAATGCTCATGCAAAAAGGAAGTCCTAGACGAAGGAACAGTGCTACCTTAATTGGCATGCAGACGAGAGGCTATACGAAGCCTAACAATCCTAATGGGGAGACGATCACATCATACAAAAACATATAGAGTAAACACACCAGCAAGGGGGTTTCAAACATACATGGGTAGGGCTTTAGTCAAGAGGGGTCATATCAACCTCGACAAACAAGCCACGGAAGGGTAATCGAATGGGCTCTTAACCACTAACATTGAACGTCAGGGTGAGCAGATCAAAAGGGTAATGAGGATAAGACCTCATAGCTCTTAACCCTGGACAGGGTGAGCTCATGACAAAAAGTGAGGATTTAGAAAGGTGGAACCCTCTCCACAGACTGACCGGACAAAAGATCTTGGGGCTTTTGTTCTGAAGCATCGACACGTACTGCAAGCATAAAGAACGACACACTGAATAACGGGGGCTTGATTGCTAATCCCTTTTATCCGTCAATTGCCTCTTCATGGAGGTCTTTAGCACTGGTGCCTCCCCTTGGAGGTCTTTGGGCACAAAAGTAAACATACAAAAACATTGCCTCCTATCGAGGTCTTCCAGCTAGGAAAGCGGTAAAATGCGAAAAAATGTAAAAAGGGATCAAGAGATCTACCACACGGATAAATATCCGAAGTAACAACAACTCAAGAGATAAGAAACCCAGCGGTCTCTCAAGCTAGCATCATCAAAGAAAGCAGGTCAGCAAAGCAATCAGAATAAATCCCCGAATGGTATCCCACAAATAAAGTGGAATACCAAGCAATCTATCTCTGCAAGAGTCATGTGAGCCCTCACAAAAACTCAACAAACGGGTTAGAGTAACAGGATGGAATCAGGAGAAAACATGCCATGACAAACACAAAACAGATTAGAGCAAACAGAAAAAAAATCAATTACTGTAACGCTCGCTACTGCTTCGCTTAGCGAGGTGCTAGGGAAGCTTCGCTACATGCTCGCCTAGCGAGGTGCGAGCGAGTGCCTGCGGGTTTTGGATTCTTCCTTGATAACAGTCCGATTTCCATAATCCCAAACCCTATGGTATCCATCTCAGAAACGAAGTGATTAGACATTCAAGGCATTATTTTACATATTCATGCACATCTAAACCCAAATGCCTTATACATTTTGAAATTTCAAATTGAAGGCGTAAAATAATGGGAATAGGGCAAACCTGACTGGAGAAATCGGTTGAAATTAAATTGCACGGTGTCGTTTGCACAACGATCTTAGGGTTTATATGGGATGGGATTGATTCTTTGCAGATGCGTTCTCTTCAGTCTCTGGAGGTTTCTCTGAATTCTGTTAGCTCTTCTCTGGGGTTTTGTTCCAAGGAGACTTCAGAGTGTTTTCAGCCTCTTAATTCTCCCTATTTTTCTCTAGGTTCCTTGCTGAAATGACTTCTCCCTTTATTTATACACTAATTTTCGTGGCTTAGTGGGCCTAAATGAGAGAGGTCCAAGCCCATGACTCTCTGTTATATTCTAAAACGCGTGCGCTTCGCCTAGCGAAGGATTTCCTCGCCTAGCGAGCATGACAGTCCAGGATCGCTAGGCGAACCATGCTGCTCGCCTAGCGAGCATGACAGTTCAAGTCATCTTCTCACTTGTGCGCTGGACCTTTGTTCCTTCAAGATTAATGTTTCGGATGATGAATAGACCCCATTGAAACATGTTGGAAGTATCTCAAGTCATTCCCTTGTGTTGACTGATCACCCAGATAGAAAAGTATCTTGGGCGATATTCAAGCTTCTTGGATCTGATGATGAAATGCAATATGAGATGCTAAATGACCTAAAAATGAATGCATGAATGAGGGGGGGCAAATTTGAGGTGCTACACAAACATCATTTGTACAAAAACACATATACACACAAAAAAGGGCTCCCTATGAGTACCTATGACTCTTTGGGTGCTAACACCTTCCCTCTGTGTAACCAACCTCCTTACCTGTAATCTGTGGCATTTTATTAGTTTTGATTTGAAAACTTATTTTCTTTGGGTTTTATTTGTACTTTTCCCTTTTCCCTTGGAAACAATAAAAGCGCGATGGCGATTCTGGTTTTATTGACGTCTAGCTTATCCATAGCTTGATGGTCATGAATTTACCGCTACAACTATTGCTGCTTATATGCTCTAATAGCCTAGTAGTTTTACTGATTGTCACTTGTTCTGATGGAAGAAGTGTTATTTATCTTGAAGAGTTACTTTGCCACAATTTATCTTGAAGAGTTACTTTGCCACAATTTAAGTGGTTTTTACACCTTATTTTACCGTTAATGTCATTTAATCTTTTCATTGTGTTTCATCAATTTGTTTCCATTTTCCACATTTTATGATTGGGTTGTGTGTTATTACTGTGTTTTAGATTCAAACAGATATTCAAGTAGAATCAGATGTAGAAGCCAAGGAGAATCGCAAAGAATAGGTGAAGTTTTCCCACACTTTAGTAGTCTTGCTACGGCCACCTGTAGCACTTGCTACAGACCGTAGCAGAGAGGTCTAAACAAAGAAAAAAAACATCCAAAACAGGGGAACATTATGGCCACCCGTAGCACCTGGTACGAGCCGTAGTGGAAGGTATAGGACGAAACTCAAATTTCAACGAAGACAGTGACCTGTTACTGCCACCCGTAGCACCTACTACGAGCCGTAGCAGATGGGCATGGACAAGATCATCAGAAATAGAGACCTTCTACGGCCACCCGTAGCACCGGCTACAGGCCATAGCAGGCATGCGTGTAGAAATCCGATATTTCCTTTGTTCTTATTAATTTTAAGCGAATGGTGTTTTGGTCCATCGAAGATCATATTTCATTGACTATTGTGGATCTATTTGAGGATAGAGAAAGAAAGACGAGGACTTTTCTATTTAAGGGAGTTTTTCAGACAAGGCAAATATATACTTTTTGGGAAGCAAAAATCACACGATTTAGAATTGGAGAATACAAGGTTTAGGGGGAGACGAGATTTTCATGAGCGGAAGTAATTGAAGATCAAGTTTCATCTGAATACTTGTAATGCGAGGTAAGACCTCAGCTGATTTTCCTTTCAACCCAGAAATCGAAAGAACATTACGTGCAAGACTCAGACAAGCTAGATTAGCAAGACTGGAATCAGACAAAGAGCAACCCCCTATTCATTCAAGCTCAGATTTAGAGTCAGAGAGAGGGGTCGAAACGATGGGTGAAAATACACCACCACTAGAAAGATTATTAGGGGACTATGGGATGACAAATGCACCGGGTGGCAGGCTAAAAATTATGAACCAACCGGTGAATGTGCCAAACTTTCAGCTGCATCCTAGCACTATAAATCAACTTGAGAGGAGACCTTTTTCTGGAAAAATCAACGAAGATGCAAATAAGCATTTACAAAGGTTTCTAACTATGAGCACCACTTTAAAGATAGATAGGAGCACTGGAGAAGCAAATAAGTTACAAATGTTTCCTTTTACCCTATCTGAAGATTCAGAAGAATGGTTTTACTCATTACCTGCTGGGAGTATTACCACTTGGAAAAAAATGAAAACAACTTTTCTGAATAAGTATTTTCCAGCTTTAGTTTTCCTCAGGAAAAGATACGACATCATGAACTTCAAACAAAAATAAGGCGAATCACTTGGTGATTCATACAAGATATTCAAGAGGTTACTTGTTGCTTTCCCGACACACAACTTGGATCAGACGGAGCAAATGCAGATGTTTGTCAATAGTGTTTGATTGAAAACAAAATAAATGATTGATACATCAAACTTTTCAACAGCCACAAGTATTAAAAAGATCATTGAGGCAATAACTGCAGATGAGCACTTGGAGTTATATGATAGGCGTTCAAGAAAATCGGAAAGAGTTATTGATCTGAAGCTTGAAAAAAAAACAAGGATAGAAGACACAATTGTTGCAGAAGTTGAAAAGAAACTTAAAGCAATGAATATTGGTACGCAACAGGTAGCTCAAATTCAGCTGGTCCAAATGTTAGTTGTGAAATTTGTGGCGGATCTCATTTGACTATATACTGTGTTGCAACCGTGCAACAAATGGAAGACATAAAATTTCTGAAGCAGAACAACCCTTATTCTAACACTTATAATCCAGGCTAGAAGAATCATCCAAATTTTTCTACGAAAGATCATCAAAGGAATGTTCAAAAGTAGGGTCCCATTCAATATTTTAACTAACCACAACAAAATCAGCAACAACCACCCAAAAAGGCCAATTGGGAACATGCCATTGAAAAGATGACAGCTCAAAATTCCCAATTCCAAGAAGAAACAAGAAATAATCATAGGAACACTACTGCTTCTATCAAAAATCTTGAAGTTCAGATGGGTTAAATAGCACAACAAATAGCAGGTTCTCGAGCACAAGGTTCCCTCCCAAGTGAAACAGTACAAAATCCTAGAAATCATGAGAATGTCAATGTTGTCACGATAAGAAGTAATAAAGTTTCTAAAGATGAAGAAGAGAGGGCGACAAAGGATGACCATGTCGTGGAGGTAGTTCTGGAAGTGAGGGAAAATCAGAAAGAATAAGAAGAAGAAGTTATACCACTAGAAAAGCCAATTGAAGAGAAAAATAAAAAAGAGGTTAAACCTGTGATTAAGTTACCTTACCCTAGGGAGTGAGAAAGAAGGATCCAAAAGAGAAAGAATTTGAGAAATTCATCACAATGTTCAAAACACTATAGATCAATATGCCTTTCTTTGAAGCACCCAAGCAAATGCCCATGTACCAAAAATTCATGAAAGAGGTAATTGCTAAAAAGAGACTAATAGAAGATGGGTCGGTAACCTTAAATGAAAAATGTAGTGCAATCTCACCATGTAGGAGAATCCAAATCAAGTAGAAGGATCCTGGATATTTCATAGTCTCACGCACTATAAAAGACAAAACTTTCAAGAAGGTACTAATTGATTTAGGATCCAGTGTGAATTTGATGCCATTGTAAATCTAACAAAGGCTTGGCATTGGAAATGTTAGTGATACAAAGACAAATTTGAAATTTACAGATCACTCCACAAAGAGTGCACATGGGATAGCAGAAGACATACTGGTGACAATAGAGGAATTTAGTTTTCCTGTTGATTTTATGATCATAGACATACATGAGGATGAAGACACACCTATCATTCTTGGTCGACCATTCATGCGGACAAGTCGATTCAATTTCGACATAGACCATGGTACACTAACTTTATAAGTTTGTGATGATGAAATAAGCTTAAATGTTCTTGAAAACAGGAAGGTAGAGGTAGAAAAATAAAATCATTGTCAAGTAGGCATGATCAGGACAGATGTGAAAGGCCAAAGAAACATTCCAACATCAGAAAAAGTCTCAAGAAGACCATCTCAACTAGTATCACCTCCATTAGCAACCCCGAGTAAAAAAACTCTTATTTCCATTCCAAAATCCATGAGAAAGAAGAGAGAGTGAAAACGAGGTAAGGATACGGAAGTCGAAAAGGACTTATGGCACAAAGGAGTCCATATCTTTGAAAAATATTGTTTCTTAGTTTTGGAAAAGAAGTGCAACAAGGTATGGAAGCTGAAGTACCCCCCATAACAAGGTAATGAGGTGTCAATCTAATGACGATAAATGAGTGCTGCTTGGGAGGCAACCCAAGGAAAGTACTCATAATTTTCATTTTATAGTTTCAATTTTATATTAGTTTCTGAGTTTTGTTCGCTTTAAGTTATTTATTTTCTGGTTGTTTATTTTCATCTAGTAATATGATAATTGTAGCCTCAGTGGTTGTGTGAAAAATGCCTAAACTGAAGGCATGTATGTCCTCTATGCACGTTAACTCGCCAAAATATTTTTTTATAGACTTCTAAATGATCTGATAGGTTTAATTAAGTTGGACTGAAAGTTGAGCAGGTTTACCACAACTGATTTAGAAGCCACATCGAGCAAGAGGTATTGTGGAGGCTGTCAGCTCTACCCAACATTGTGAAAGAAGAAAAAGCCAAAAACAATGTACATCATAAGAGAGCATTCAAGTATGTATTTATCATTCAGAACTTGCGTACGTTCTTTTCTGATTTTGGGTGTATGATTACACACATTGAGGCACATTTTTTTTACCCATGAGCCTTTCTAGCCATCCTTTTTATTATTATCCATTCTTAACCCCATTTGAGCCTTTACCCATTTGTTTGTTTTAAAAACCACATCATATTAACCCATGGCCCAAACACTTCCCCACCATGTTCAGAGTCTTTATGTGAGTTATAAGATCCATGTTCATTCTATGTTTGGGGTTGTTGTTGGGATAGTAACCTTTAAGTTTGGGGTAGCTATGCAACTTTAGTACAAATAAAGGTACCTGATGATTGAAAAAAAATAGAAGAAAAAGAAATGATGAAAATTTGAAAAATCAAATTGAAAAGAACCTTAGAAAAATAATCATCAAGGCACTTGAAAGAAGGAAAAGTCAACAAATATTGAAAATAAAGATAAATCCTAAAGTACGATAGCAAGAAAAAATTACAACACTAATCCATCAGAATGAGCATAGTGAAGATAACGATTGTATTAATTCTGAACCTTAACCTACTTTTCTAAAATTATCCCACCTTAACCCTACCCTCGTTACAACCATAAAGACCTCAAATAGTATGTGTGTGTCTGTAACACGGTGGGAGAACTGACTTTAGTTAAATGTTGCGGATAGCAAGAGTCGCCACCGACTTTTATTTTATCCAAAAGGAAAGGACATAAAAGAACATGAAAGACCTTAAAAAAGATTTTGAGTTCGGGGGGTAGGTTATACAAAGGGAATGTATTAGCACCCTTTATATCCATGGTTATCCATGGGCTCTTAGTTACTTAGCTCACTTTGTTTGTTTGCAAGAGTGTAGTGTGTGATTAGAAAAATTTCTTTAAGTACTTTGTAATGACCCTCGTATGGGTGTATACAAAGCCTAGTTTAGAAATTGTGAGGTGTAAAATAATTTTGAAAAGTGTGAGCAAGTAACTATGAGATACCTACCCTAGATTAAGTCTTTCGTGTTCTCGTATATTCTTTCAATGGTAAGACTGTCCCTATTATTAAGGAATAGGTAGTCATTACCTTGGATGTGTTTAAGGGACGGGCGTAGGGTCATCATATGGTCAATGAAGGCAACATAAGGGGTGTCTTTAGCAACTCGTAGGGACTATCATCATATTTACCGAAGGGACAAGATCATTATATCTTAGGCAACCTCGTAGGGACTTGATCTTTTAAGTTTATAGGGACTTGATGATTTTTCTGTTTGAAGGGACTTTGCTTAAGACACCCCTATTTTCGAGGGACTTGACCATTTAAAGAAGGCAACCAAGAGGAATACCCTAGGAAGTACAGATGGCGATCAAAGATCGACCTACGTGTGTGAGTGTTATTTTTCAGATATTTGTCTTGAATTTAATTTTCTAAGTTAAATTATTTACAGTTAGTTTTTTGCACTCCCTAAATTACTGACCACGCAATAAATATTTACAAAAATAAAAGCAAGAAAAATAAATTCCTAAACTATTACATGGCTATGGGACAGATACATAATAATCAGGCGAGAAAGAATAAATTTACAACCTATACATTTGTTCCTAATATTATAAATAAAACAAAATTAAAATAAGGAAAATAATGAAGCAAAACTAGAATAGATAAAAGCAAATAATAATAAAATAATAAATAAACAATGGTAATAAAGCAATAATAAAATAACAATAATAATAAAGTGATAATAAAAAGGTTAGAATTTTAAAAGAAATTATTTTAGGTTAAACAAGTTAGATTTTTTTAGAAGTTATTAGAAAAATATGAGTTTAAAATAAATTAGTAATAATAAAAGAATTTAAAATACATTAATGTACAAATTATAAAATAAAAGAGTTATATGAAAAATATTAAGTTAGTTATTTACAAAATAAATAAAGATTATAGAAAATATCAAATTATTAGATTAATAGGTTTATTATTATTATTCAATTAGAAAAATGGTCAATTAGATTTTATTTACAAAAATATAAAGATTTATTATTATAAGTAAGTAATAAAAAAAGTTATTAAAATAGTTAGTATTTATTATTTATTTACAAAAATATAAAGGTTATAGAAAAATATTAAATAATTAATTTAGTAGGTTTTCACGCCCTACATTACTAAACCACGCAGTTAATATAGGATCAATGACAGGAATTTAAATGGCAGAAAATAAATGGCAGAAAAAAAATGGCAGAAAATAAATGGCAGAAAATAAAACCCTAATTATTACAACGCTTTGGTGCAGTTACATAATAAAGATGGCGAAAAGTAAAACTGAAAATATTACAAGTTAAAACTTAAAATATTACAAGGGCGAAGCAGTTACAGTATATGAATAACATCAATATGAGCGAAAATAGGAAATAATAATAAGGTTTGTTAAGGTTTAAGAAAAGGTTTATCGTTTAGAGGAAATAACACGGTTAAAATTTTAGGTTTGAAATTTAGAGTTTGTGGCGAAATTGTCAGGGTTTAGGAAAAATCAGGGTAGTTAGTTATGAAAAAAAAAGTGTGCAGATCTAAATATATGAATATAAAAAAAATATGAATTAAAAAAAAAACACGGTGTTGCTAGCGCAAAATTGCGATCATCGCAACTGGATCGGATAACACAAATGTCACGCCTCATACACGTATATGTGAAAACAGCGTATTGACACAATCCGATCCGAAAACATAATCAAATTATAACATAAAATAGAAATATATATATATATATTTAACACACTAGTTACATATTATAAATTATATATTATATGATCCATATGCATTTTTATTAACAACAAAATTATTATTATATTATATTATATATTATGAGACATGTAAAACTTATATAAAAACAAACATATCAAATACATAATACAATGAACCAAATTATTATACATGTTATACTTATGTGCATAAAAAAAGTAAAACGGCGATATCCTGATATATTTAACCAAACCGCATGTATCTGGAATACATAACACAGTCACACATATGAACATGTATTTGAAACACAGTAACAAATATATCAACAAAATAGATAAAGTATATATCATATATAAACTATTATCAAACTGTGTGTATGATAGTATAGATCAACCACTCTCAGTTTCTCTTTTTTGTTCTGTCTTTTTGGCCTCCCTCTATCAGTCATGCTAGTAAATATATATAGGAACAAATTAGGTTAATGATAATGGGCCTAAGTTTATTTTGAAACCCAATATTAAATTAAAAATTGAATAAAGTTAAATAATTAAAATAGTTAAAATTAAAATAAAAACTAATTAACCTATTTATTTATTCTAGACCCAATATAAAAATAAATAGACTAAAAAAAAAATAAAAAAAAAGTCGGGCACCAAAATGCTCGAAAAAATAAAATGAACACGTCAAAATAATCAGCGCGAAATAAATGACTCGGAAAAATACAGCGTTTGGTCGGATTTTGAAATAAAAATTATGACCGTTTAAACTGCTCAGACTGATCAACATATGACCAAAAATAGTCGTAAAAATATTTTTAGCATGTCAAATTAAACCACGTGAACCGCAGATTAATGTTACCGACATTTGCAAACTTAAACTTGACATTTTTTCGTTGACTAATTTTAGGCACAGTTAAAAAGTTAATTTGACCAGTCTGTTTGTAAATTCCGAGAAATTATTCCGGCTAATATTAAGACAGAAAAAAAATGTTATGCTATGAAGATGATGCAAATGAATGTGAAACAAAAAAATTGGTTAGAGTTAAAAATAGAGGGCAAATTTTGGGGTGCAACAGCTGCCCCTGTTCAATTTTCTGAAACCTGAGGAGTTAGATTGGCCAGTGTGTCATTCGTGACTTGGAAGGTTGAAGGGGATTGAACACAAAAGCCCAAAAATTTGCACTCGCCGGTGCGTAAAGTAACACTGATGACTGGTTGTATATGCTTAAGTGGGCTTGAAGATGCCACTTGGAAGAACTGGAGATGGGCTTATAGATGCCATCCATAATATCAGGAGGTGATAATATCTTGATGTTGATACTGGATATCAGTACTAGGTCTTCGTATAGGCTGTCTCTGAATCGTATCTAAGAACATACTTTTAATTTAAGTGTCAGAACCAAATCTTCGTGGCGATTTCTTTCTGAATTAAGTATCAGCACTAGACCTTCGTACCGATCGTCTCTGAACTGTTTTGAATTGTTGAATAGACCAGTAGAAATAAATCTTCGTGATGATTATCTCTTTTGGAAATATCCTGGATTAGGGAATAGATCTTCGTATAGACCGTTTGCCTAATATCCAAGAACAAAAGAGTGTCAGGATGAAATCTCCTGAAAATATCCTGGACTAGGGAATAGATCTTCGTATAGACCGTTTGCCTACTATCCAAGAACAAAAGAGTATCAGGATCAACTCTCCTGAAAACATCCTGGACTAGGGAATAGATCTTCGTATAGACCGTTTGCCTACTATCCAAGGACACCTTGAGTAATGATTAAGTATCAGCACTAGATCTTCGTATAGATCGTTTCTGACCTGTTGTGAATTGTTGATAGTATTTTATCTGTATATAACCATCCTGCAAGGAAAAGGTTAGTTTATGCAATATGTATGCATGCATGGCATGGTGCATCTAAGTAAATGTATTATGCACTTATGGATATGCCATGGTATGATGTAAATGATGTATGTATGAATCATGCGGCCTGAAGCATCCGGATATCTTTGTATAACAACTGCTGGCTAGGGAAAATAAATCCCGATTCGTTGCTGAAGAATATGAGGAACTCGTTCCCGTCTTGTTTGATAGTATAGTATTTGTCACTTCCCGTATTCGTTCGTCGTACTTCTATTGAAGGAATAAGTTCCTGAGTATCCCGACTGAGGATAAAAGAGATGGACATAAATTCAAGGGGTGACGTAATTCGAAGCATCTATAAAGATAGATTTGCTCTACTGGGGATTTGTAGTGGGGATGAACCGGCGAAGCTTCGTTGAACTACTACCCTCGTTCGTCCTTAGTAAATACTATTACTACATTTTATGCATTTCTGGTAAACATCAATCGTATTCAAAAGCATACATACATTCAAACACAACCAATGGACGTTTTCGCTTATGTAAATAGAGTAAAAGTAAATCTGGATTCAAAGATGAAATTTTATTTATATCACAAAGTGACCTATACATAGGCAAGTTTGTACAAGGAGACAGAAATCCTAGTAAGAGGAATTCGTCGTAAATTTTTTATAAAACAAAGAAAACAGCTATGTGAAAAATGATCCTATTGAGTTTCAATTCTACTATTGCCATTATCTTCAAATATCTCATCTTCTGCTGTTGAGACAGAAACGATTGGATTGATCTTTATCTGTTTGAACTTGATTTAGGTAGCACCATCAGTTGAAGTTACATGAGTGATCCAAACGAGACATAGTCATACGCTTTAATCCCTAACTTTTGCCTGGATTGCCCTTTCAGGTTTTCAATCCACCGGGATACCCTTTTTTGCCCAAGCCGCCTTTTCAGGTTTTCGACTTGCCGGGTGTACATTTTTTTATATATATCCCTAATTTTTTTCCCGAACCCTTTTGGTTTGCCGGGATGCCCTTATTTTTGCCTAGGCCAGTCAACCTAGCGGGTCTCTTTTTATGCGTAGTATTTTTTAACTATGTCTGCGTTTACAGGCTGTGGAAAGTCTTCACCATCCATAGTAGTAAGCATCATGGCACCTCCTGAGAATACTCTTTTGACCACCAATGGTCCTTCATATGTAGGAGTCCACTTGCCCCTAGGATCACCCTGTGGTAGTATGATACGCTTGATTACCAAGTCACCAGCCTGATATACCTTTGGCTTAACCTTCTTATTGAAAGCTTTGATCATCCGTTTCTGGTACATCTGACCATGACAAACAGCTGCCAACCTCTTCTCATCAATCAAATTTATCTGGTCGAGTCGAGTCTGAATCCACTCATCTTCATCCAAGCCTGCATCCTTCATGATTCTTAAGGAAGGGATCTGAACTTCAATGGGCAGAACTGCTTCCATACCATAGACTAAGGAGAATGGGGTTGCCCCTGTTGAAGTATGTATTGTAGTACGATAACCATGAAGAGAAAATGGTAACATCTCGTGCCAATCCTTGTAAGTAACAATCATCTTCTGTAGAATCTTCTTAATGTTCTTATTAGCAGCTTCTACTGCCCCATTCATCTTCGGACGATACGGAGAAGAGTTGTGATGCTTAATCTTGAACTACATGCAGAGATCAGTAATCATGGTATTGTTCAGATTAGAGCCATTGTCTGTGATAATCCTTTCAAGGATGCCATACCTACATATGAGATTATTCTTAATGAATCGAGCCACAACATTCTTGGTAACAGATGCGAATGAGGCTGCCTCTACCCACTTTGTAAAGTAATCAATAGCAACTAGGATGAAACGATGCCCATTAGAAGCAGTAGGCTTGATCTCACCAATCATATCAATGCCCCACATGGCAAAAGGCCAAGGAGCAGTTAACACTTTTAATGGAGCCGGAGGTATATGCATTTTATCAGCATAGATTTGACACTTGTGACATGTCCTGGAATGTTGATAGCAGTCAGCTTCCATGGTAGACCAATAGTATCCTGCTCTCAATATCTTCTTTGTCATAGTATGACCACTAGAGTGAGTGCCAAAAATCCCATCATGCATGTCTTCCATAATCTTTGTTGCTTCCTTCTTATCCACACAACGAAGCAAAGTTGAATCATGATTGCGTTTGTACAAAATTCCATTACTCAAGAAGAACTTAGCAGAAAACCTCCTTAGAAACTTCTTATCTTTGACAGATGCCCCTTCAGGGAACTCCTGAGTTTCAAGATATCTTTTTACTTCATAGAACCAAGGCTTTTCCTCTCCTCCTTCAGTATCAATCTCATTGCAGTATGCAGGCTTCTCAAATCTATCAATAGTAATCTTGGGAGCTTCATCATCCCAGCTAATCTCAAACATAGATGCCATGGTGGCTAATGCATCTGCCAACTGATTCTCTCCTCGTGGAATGTGTCCAAAGGTAATCTCTTCAAAATGTGGGATCAAAGACAGCACATGCTCTCTGTAGGGAATAAGATTTTCATGCTTGGTATCCCAATCTCCTTTAATCTGACTCACTACCAGGGCTGAATCTCCATATACGTCCAGGAACTGAATTTTCATATCAATGGCAGCTTTGATGCCCAGGATACATGCCTCATACTCAGCCATGTTATTGGTACAATAGAAACAAAGTCTTGCAGTAATCGGGGTATGACAACCTTCAGGGGAAAAATCACAACACCAACACCATTACCAAGTGCATTAGAAGCTCCATCAAAAACCATAGTCCATCGGGACCCTTGTTCAGGTCCGTCATATTGTCCAGGTTCTTTGGTAATAATCATAATGTCTTCATCGGGGAATTCAAAACTCATTGACTGATAATCATCCACTGCCTGATGAGCCAAATGATCAGCTACAACACTTCCTTTAATGGCCTTCTGAGTAGTGTACTGTATATCATATTCTGTTAAGATCATTTGCCATCTCGCTATTCGTCCGGAGAGAGCAGGTTTCTCGAATATGTACTTGATTGGATCCATCTTCGAAATCAATAAGGTAGTATGAGTCAACATATACTGTCTTAGTCGGCGAGCAGCCCATGCCAAAGCAGCAAGTTTTCTCGAGCAGTGAGTATCTTGTTTCACAGTCGGTAAACTTTTTGCTAAGGTAGTATATTGCCTGTTCTTTTCGACCAGACTCGTCATGTTGCCCCAACACACACCCCATTGAGTTGTCTAATACTGTTAAGTACATAATCAAGGGTCTTCCATCAACTGGTGGCATCAAAATGGAGGTTCTAGGAGATATCTCTTGATTTCATCAAAGGCTGTCTGGCACTCATCATTCCACTCCATTACCTGATCTTTCTTTAACAACTTGAAGATTGGTTCACAGGTAGCAGTTAATTGGGAAATAAATCTTGCAATGTAATTCAATCGTCCCAAGAAACCTCTAACTTCCTTCTCAGTACGGGGAGCTGGCATCTCTTGTATAGCTTTCACTTTTGCAGGGTCTACTTCAATACCTTTTCCACTGACAATGAAACCCAGGAGTTTACCAGACCTAACTCCAAAAGTACACTTGTTTGGGTTCAATCTCAATTTGTATTTCTTCAACCTTTCAAACAACTTATGCAGATGATCAAGGTGTTGCTCTTCATTCTGGGACCTGGCTATCATATCATCCACATATACCTCTATCTCATGATGAATCATATCGTGAAACAAAGCCACCATAGCACGCTGATATGTTGCCCCGGCATTCTTCAAACCAAATGGCATCACTTTATAGCAAAAGGTACCCCACTGTGTAACAAATGTAGTCTTCTCCATATCTTCAGGTGCCATCTTGATTTGATTGTAACCAGAGAAACCATCCATGAAAGAGAATACTTTATGCTGAGCAGTGTTGTCTACCAGAACATCAATATGAGGCAGTGGAAAGTCATCTTTGGGGCTGGCCTTATTCAAATCCCTGTAGTCTACACACATACGTACTTTACCATCTTTCTTAGGTACCGGTACCACATTTGCAACCCATTGAGGATAAGAAGTCACAGCTAAGAACCCTGCATCAAATTGTTTCATTACCTCTGCTTTAATCTTTTCTGACATTTCAGGACGCATGCGACGAACCTTCTGCTTCTTTGGACGACAATCTTCTTTTACCGGTAAACGGTGAACCACAATGTCCGTATCCAACCCTGGCATATCTTCATAGGACCAAGCAAAGATTTCCACATAATCACGTAACATTTGAATTAATCTGCTCTTGACACCATCTTCTAATTCAGCTCCTATCTTGACCTCTTTCCTGTTTTCTTCAGTTCCCAGATTCACAACTTCGATTGGCTCTTCATGTGGCTGTATAGCTTTCTCTTCTTGTTGTAATAACCTAGCAAGCTCTACAGGTACTTCACAATCTTCATCCTTTCCATCTTCAGCTTGATAGATCGGATTCTCGAAATTATAATTGGCAATAGTAGAACTGTTATCAACAGGATCCAGAGTGGATGAGGATCTGCATTTTAGTGATGTGGGTGTGTGTAAGAACACATAGCTGATGAAAATAAAATAAAAGAAAAACAAAGAGCCCAATATTTACGAAAACGAAACGTCCATTGATTTTTATTGAATGAAGTATGCAAATGAAATGACATCCCGAAACAAGCATACCATTGTGCCCCGGGTAAGGCACAAGGCTTAAAAGTTTAATTGTTCAAACTTAAAAATACAACACAGTAATAGTATTTACTCCTGACTAAAGGATAGGAATAACGTCTTCAGTCTTCCAATTGTTGAGCCCATCACCCACAGTAGGAAAAATCCAGTTATCCAGATTGTAGTCTTCATTATAGTCACCCACAGCATTGATTTGATCTTTCATGTTCCCTGGATTGGTGATACGAACAGCACGAGCACGACGAACAGCCTTCTGGGACTCTGCAGTGAAACCCAAACCAAACTTGTCAGACTTGTAAGGAATGTCGGGAAGCTGACCCCAAATAGTGCAACCACCTTCTTCAACCACAGCTCTAGCATCTTTGAGGGAAGCCATTGTAGGAGGTACTCTGGTAACCACAGGAACTCTTTTAACCACAGGAGGAGCTTCAGTAGCGGGAACGACCCAAGGAACTACTTCAAATGTCTGGCAAGGAGTCTCAACATATTCACCTTCCACTTCAACATACTTAAATGTATTCACATGACTGACCATATATTCTTCCTCTCCATAAACAGTTACGATCTTTCCCTTCACTGGATATCTCAACTTCTGATGTAGAGTGGAGGTCACAGCACCTGCCCCGTGGATCCAGGGGCGCCCAAGCAAACAAGAGTACGCAGGACGAATATCCATTACATAGAAGGTAGAATCGAAGACTTGAGAGCCTACTTTGATCGGGAGATCTATTTCTCCATGCACCACTCTTCTTGAACCATCAAAGGCTCTCACCACTATATTACTTGATCTTAACACAGCATCTTCAGGACTGAGCTTGTTCAGAACCTCTTTGGGAAGTACATTCAATGAAGAGCCATTGTCTATCAACACATGAGACAAGGTAGTGCCCCTACATTCAATGGAGATATGTAAAGCTCTGTTATGGTTTCTTTTGGCAGGAGTCAAGTCAGCATCAGAAAAACCTAACCCATTATCATAAGTCAGATGTGCAACACAATTTTCAAATTGATCCACAGAAATTTCATTTGGTACATGAGCAGTCCTTAAGAATTTGATCAAGGCTTTAGCATGAGCCTCAGAACACAGCAACAAAGACAACATGGAAATTTTGGAGGGAGTATGCCCCAACTGGTCAACAATATCATAATCACTCTTACGAATGATCTTCAGCACTTCTTCCATCTGTTTAGAGAGATTTTCAGCAGTCGGTGCTTCAGCTTGCACAGGTTCAACCACAGGACCTTTGCCTCGAGCATCAGTACTTGGCTCAGAAGTGGAGGTAGTAGTTGGAAGAACTGTATTTTTTGAGGTAGCTGGAGGAGAGAAAATTCTTCCACTTCTGGTGATCTTACTAGATCCAGCAATATTATCAACATCAAGGTTATCATCAGTAACAGGTGTATCAGTCAAAGGTTCCTGCTTAACACCATGGATATAAACATCAAAACCGTAATTCCAGGGTATAGCTTTATCAGAAGTATAAGGAATAGGGCCAGGAGTGGTAATAATCATGGGAGGCACTCTAACTTCAGCAACAGTCTTCACCAGGCCTTCAGCAGTAATTTTGATAGGACCCTTGGAAGTGATCTTGACAGGGCCTTTGGAGGTAATCTTCACTGGCACTTTATCAACCATATCCACATCTTCAAATTCTTACCTCGAGTTAGGTGTTCACACATACTTTCCACAGAAGGAGTTCTCTCAAACAATATAGTGTAATTGTCCATGAGGCGTTGAATACCATCTTTCAACTTCCAGCAGCTATCAGGTTTGTAGGCACAATAAAAACAGTCTTCGTTGCAACCTGGAAAGAATCCAGCCTGCACCAGCTTCTTCTTGATAATAGATAAGGGAGTAGTCACATCTGCTACTGAGGAAACATATGAAACTTCATCAACAGCATTAACAGTCTTCTCATGATTGGGCATGGGAGCAGTAATCACATTTGGAGTCCCAGGAGGGTCAAATTCAATCTCCCCAGCTTCAATCATATCTTGAATCTTATTTTTCAGCACCCAGCAATTGTTGGTGTCATGTCCCGGACAATTAGAATGATAGGCACATCGTGCATTAGGATTGTACCGAGGAGAGGAAGTATTAGGATTCTGAGGAGGGTCCTTCAAAGTAATGAGTTCCCCTTTCAACATGTGTTGCAAGGCTTGGGCCAGTGACATGTTGATCTTGGTGAATTGTCTTCTAGGCTTCTGTTGATTACTCTGTGGTAGCTCTGGTGTTGCAGGAGTAGGATTAGAAATGTGAACTGCTCCTACGGATTGGTGACTTCTGTTACGGCCAGGTTGACCATACACAGCATTAGACTCCTTCTTTCCACTAGGGGGCTTCTTTGCAGTGCTTGATGAAGAGGCACCCACCTGTATCTTACCACTTCTTATGCCACTTTCCACACGCTCTCCAGTCATTATCAGCTCAGTGAAACCAGATGATGAGCTTCCAATGAGGTGACTATAGAAAGGACTATTCAGCGTACTCATAAACATATCCACTAGCTCCCTGTCAGTCAGAGGAGGTTGAACTCTGCCAGCCAGGTCTCTCCATTTCTGGGCATACTCCTTGAAATTCTCCTTAGCACCCATTGACATGCTTTGTAGCTGCATGCGAGTAGGTGCTAAATCAGCATTGTATTGGTATTGCCTGTAGAAGGCCTCAGCAAGATCATTCCAATCACGGATATTGACACTCTCCAATTGATAGTACCATTCCAATTGAGCTCCAGACAAGCTCTCTTGGAAGAAATGAATCCATAACTTCTTATCAGCCGTATGTGGTTGAATCCTCCGGACATAGGATCTTAAATGCAGCTTGGGACATGAGACACCATCATACACCACAAAAGCAGGAACCTTGAAACCAATAGGTATAACCACTCCAGATATTAAACTCAGATCTTCAAAATCCAGCCCAGAAGATTTTTGTAACTCCATAGCATTCATTCTATCCACCAGCATCTTGTACTTATCTTCATTAGGATCATGATAATAATTTGCTTCAGAATCAGAATCTCCCACAGTATCATGGAGACTACCTCCCTCTTTCTCAGAATTTTCAGACTCATAATCATCAACCTGTTCCTTTGTCTTGATAGGGCCTCTGAATCTTCTTCCCAGATTGATAAGGCCTCCTGATCTTCTAGTCTTCTTTTTCTTCTTAGCCAGCAATGTCTTCAACTCATCTTGCCCCTTGGACAAGTTCAGAATCAACTCTTGGAATTGTGCATTCTGAGCCTGGAGATCTTTGACAGTCTGTTCAAGAGCCATTTCTGCTGAAATAAACAGCGAGAAGATAAGATACTTGTTCCTAAGAAACCTGTGATGCAATAATATGGTATGTAGATGCTTATGCAATATTTTCAAGGACCGTAGGATTTAAATTTGTTTAAACCACCAAAAAGTAAACTTTTATTAGTAATAAACTTGTTTGCCCCTTGGGCTTACAATAAAAATGAAATGAATACAAAAAATGGGGTTTTAAGTCTCCCATGGACGTTTCCTCTTTGTGTTGAGGTATGAGTTGAGATTCCGCTCCTCGTGAAGTTGTTTTGTTAGCTCCAGGATTCTTTCCTGACTTGCCTTGTAATGAGTCTCAAAAGTATCTCTTTGCTCCTTCAACTGGATCCAGGACCTCTGTAACTCTTCCATGTCAGTGGGCATGTCTGGATGAAGAATGATGTAAGAAGTATCTCCTTCAGCAACAGGCTCCATGGTAACTGGCAGGATAGCAGGATATGGCATCATAAGAGTCTGAGCACGAGATCGTACCCATCTGAGATATGGTTCCATAGGAATAGTGTACTTGGGTTCCAGAGTCTTGCTGTCAACCTTGTTCACTTTACCCCATGCTCGTATGAACCTTTGACGGTAACCTTGAAGATCGTTGTCGTAGTCGAACACAATACCCTGAATAAGCATGTCA
Source organism: Lathyrus oleraceus (assembly GCF_024323335.1). Taxonomy (NCBI): domain Eukaryota; kingdom Viridiplantae; phylum Streptophyta; class Magnoliopsida; order Fabales; family Fabaceae; genus Lathyrus; species Lathyrus oleraceus. Next base: position 297,597,979 of record NC_066584.1, read on the forward strand.
TGAGGACCATCAGTCCGAGCGTAACCAAACTGACGTAGAGCTAAAGAAGGGTTGTAGGTAATGCCCCCTCTTATGCCAAGGAGTGGCACATTAGGGAACTCCCCACAACGGTCAATGATGGTAACATTCTCCATAGATCTAGAGCACCAATGAATATCTGAATGAGAAAGTGACATAATCCTCTTGGACCACCTGAACCCTTGTTCATTCTTCATCACTGATCGAGGAAGGTGAGAAATAAACCACCTAGATAATAGAGGTATGCAACACATCAGAGTTCCTCGTGCCTTCGTAGTACGGGTATGAAGAGAGTGTAAGATGTCTCCAAGTAATGTAGGCACTGGATTGCGAGTCAGAAATATGTTGATGGCATGTACGTCTATGAACTGGTCTGGATTGGGGAACAGTACTAAGCCATAAATCAATAGGGCTAAGATCTCCTCAAAAGTATCATAACTCATAGCCTTCAGGAATACTTGAGCTTTCTCCACCAATACCTTAGCAAGAATACCCTTAACTCCACTCCTTGTTTCTAGGACAATGTCTGATTTCTTTAAATGTAAGGCTGCAGCAATGACTTCAGGTTTAGGCTCTTTTTCCAAGCCTGCGAAGGGTTTCTGATCAAGAATAGGTATACCCAGAAGCTTGGAGAACTCTTCCATTGTAGGAACCAGCTGATAGTCGGGAAATGTGAAGCAATGATGTTTAGGGTCAAAGAACTGAAATAGGACACTCATCATGTCTTCATTGAACCCTGAAGTGACTAGATCCAGTAGGTGACCATGCCTCTTGATGAACTGGGAGTTTTCAGAAACTTGAGAGACCAATTCCTTAAGCTTAGGAGGTATTCCTACAAAGTTGATCCGGATAGTATTCCTACGAGCAGAAGCCATGACTTGCAATAAAGATAAATCCTTTGGTCCTTGAAATGGTTAGTGAAAATGCTATGCTTATGATGCATGATGATGCTATGATGTTATGCTCAATCACAAACATGTGGCACACACAAATAAGTCACACAATAGCCCTAGGTTTGAAGGCTTGCATGAGGTTTAAAGGTAAGTACCCTCCCCTGAAGTTTAGTTGATTCATCCTGTCCTACAAAAGTAACCAGGTTCTAAGGGATCTCAAAATCATTGATCCTTCACAAGGGTGGTTGTTCAGTAGGCAACTTACTTGCCAACCAAAACCCTTCAAGTTTAGGATCTCAATGAGTGTAGTATCGAGTATCAACCAACTTCAGTCTTCACCAAAGTCGGTTATCTCACTACTTTCTAAAGGCCAAGATGGGATGACTAGGGTTCTAAAAGTCAGTTAGTGTATTGACAACATATGGCAGCCTCACATTATCCTCAACTTGCTTAAGGAACATAAGCACCAACCAAGAAGTCACACTAACTATGGCCACCAGATCAACCATATCGATATACGCCGTACAGTTTCCTTGGTCTATTGCCATTTACCTAAGGTACACTAGATCCGGGTTAGGGTCTTTCACACATAAGAGCACCCAACAAATAAGTATAAAGCAAACAAGGCAAACAATTTTAAAGTGATCTAATTCCTAAGGGTACCCCTCTTTTATTAAATCCCCAGTGGAGTCGCCAGTTCTGTAACACGGTAGGAGAACTGACTTTAGTTAAATGTTGCGGATAGCAAGAGTCGCCACCGACTTTTATTTTATCCAAAAGGAAAGGACATAAAAGAACAGGAAAGACCGTAAAAAAGATTTTGAGTTCGGGGGGTAGGTTATACAAAGGGAAGGTATTAGCACCCTTTATATCCATGGTTATCCATGGGCTCTTAGTTACTTAGCTCACTTTGTTTGTTTGCAAGAGTGTAGTGTGTGATTAGAAAAATTTCTTTAAGTACTTTGTAATGACCCTCGTATGGGTGTATACAAAGCCTAGTTTAGAAATTGTGAGGTGTAAAAGTAATTTTGAAAAGTGTGAGCAAGTAACTATGAGATACCTACCCTAGATTAAGTCTTTCGTGTTCTCGTATATTCTTTCAATGGTAAGACTGTCCCTATTATTAAGGAATAGGTAGTCATTACCTTGGATGTGTTTAAGGGACGGGCGTAGGGTCATCATATGGTCAATGAAGGCAACATAAGGGGTGTCTTTAGCAACTCGTAGGGACTATCATCATATTTACCGAAGGGACAAGATCATTATATCGTAGGCAACCTCGTAGGGACTTGATCTTTTAAGTTTATAGGGACTTGATGATTTTTCTGTTTGAAGGGACTTTGCTTAAGACACCCCTATTTTCGAAGGACTTGACCATTTAAAGAAGGCAACCAAGAGGAATACCCTAGGAAGTACAGATGGCGATCAAAGATCGACCTACGTGTGTGAGTGTTATTTTTCAGATATTTGTCTTGAATTTAATTTTCTAAGTTCAATTATTTACAGTTAGTTTTTTGCACTCCCTAAATTACTAACCACGCAATAAATATTTACAAAAATAAAAGCAAGAAAAATAAATTCCTAAACTATTACATGGCTATGGGACAGATACATAATAATCAGGCGAGAAAGAATAAATTTACAACCTATACATTTGTTCCTAATATTATAAATAAAACAAAATTAAAAGAAGGAAAATAATGAAGCAAAAATAGAATAGATAAAAGCAAATAATAATAAAATAATAAATAAACAATGGTAATAAAGCAATAATAAAATAACAATAATAATAAAGTGATAATAAAAAGGTTAGAATTTTAAAAGAAATTATTTTAGGTTAAACAAGTTAGATTTTTTTAGAAGTTATTAGAAAAATATGAGTTTAAAATAAATTAGTAATAATAAAAGAATTTAAAATACATTAATGTACAAATTATAAAATAAAAGAGTTATATGAAAAATATTAAGTTAGTTATTTACAAAATAAATAAAGATTATAGAAAATATCAAATTATTAGATTAATAGGTTTATTATTATTATTCAATTAGAAAAATGGTCAATTAGATTTTATTTACAAAATATATAAGGATTTATTATTATAAGTAAGTAATAAAAAAGTTATTAAAAGTAGTTAGTATTTATTATTTATTTACAAAAAATATAAAGGTTATAGAAAAATATTAAATAATTAATTTAGTAGGTTTTCACGCCCTACATTACTAAACCACGCAGTTAATATAGGATCAATGGCAGGAATTTAAATGGCAGAAAAATAAATGGCAGAAAAATAAAATGGCAGAAATGGCAGAAAATAAAACCCTAATTATTACAACGCTTTGGTGCAGTTACATAATAAAGATGGCGAAAAGTAAAACTGAAAATATTACAAGTTAAAACTTAAAATATTACAAGGGCGAAGCAGTTACAATGTATGAATAACATAAATATGAGCGAAAATAGGAAATAATAATAAGGTTTGTTAAGGTTTAAGAAAAGGTTTATGGTTTAGAGGAAATAACACGGTTAAAGTTTTAGGTTTGAAATTTAGAGTTTGTGGCGAAATTGTCAGGGTTTAGGAAAAATCAGGGTAGTTAGTTATGAAAAAAAAAGTGTGCAGATCTAAATATATGTATATAAGAAAAATATGAATTAAAAAAAAACAACGGCGTTGCTAGCGCAAAATTGCGATCATCGCAACTGGATCGGATAACACAAATGTCACGCCTCATACACGTATATGTGAAAACGGCGTATTGACACAATCCGATCCGAAAACATAATCAAATTATAACATAAAGTAGAAATATATATATATATTTAACACACTAGTTACATATTATAAATTTATATTATATGATCCATATGCATTTTATTAACAACAAATTATTATTATATTATTATATATTATGAGACATGTAAAACTTATATAAAAACAAACACATCAAATACATAATACAATGAACCAAATTATTATACATGTTATACTTATGTGCATAAAAAAAGCAAAACGGCGATATCCTGATATATTTAACCAAACCGCATGTATCTGGAATACATAACACAGTCACACATATGAACATGTATTTGAAACACAGTAACAAATATATCAACAAAATAGATAAAGTATATATCATATATAAACTATTACCAAACTGTGTGTACGATAGTATAGATCAGCCACTCTCAGTTTCTCTTTTTTGTTCTGTCTTTTTGGCCTCCCTCTATCAGTCATGCTAGTAAATATATATAGGAACAAATTAGGTTAATGATAATGGGCCTAAGTTTATTTTGAAACCCAATATTAAATTAAAAACTGAATAAAGTTAAATAATTAAAATAGTTAAAATTAAAATAAAAACTAATTAACCTATTTATTTATTCTAGACCCAATATAAAAAATAAATAGACTAAAAAAAAATAAAAGTCAGACACCAAAATGCTCGAAAAAATAAAATGAACACGTCAAAATAATCAGCGCGAAATAAATGACTCGGAAAAATACAGCGTTTGGTCGGATTTTGAAATAAAAATTATGACCGTTTAAACTGCTCAGACTGATCAACATATGACCAAAAATAGTCGTAAAAATATTTTTAGCATGTCAAATTAAACCACGTGAACCGCAGATTAATGTTACCGACATTTGCAAACTTAAACTTGACATTTTTTCGTTGACTAATTTTAGGCACAGTTAAAAAGTTAATTTGACCAGTCTGTTTGTAAATTCCGAGAAATTATTCCGGCTAATATTAAGACAGAAAAAAATGTTATGCTATGAAGATGATGCAAATGAATGTGAAACAAAAAAATTGGTTAGAGTTAAAAATAGAGGGCAAATTTTGGGGTGCAACAGTGTCGTGCACCTTGATTCAAAAGAGAAATTATTCAAGTATATGATATGGTATTACGTACTATGAATTTTGAGTGTAAAATACATTAACACCCAAGAGATTTGGTGAGAGTGTGAATTGAGCTGACAGGTAAATCAGTACTTTTAAGTGAAGGTGTGGTCAATCAATCGACCTCGGTAATCCAGCAAAAACCAAAGGTATCAACAAATGAGGGTCATGGAAGATCTTATAAGTGAAAAGTTTCCTTTCATTTGGGAGTGACATGAGTTCTTTGTACTTAAAGTTTCTTGAGGACAAGCAGCCAGCTAAGTTTGGGTTGTGATCAGTCACCATTTATGTTATATTTATAATCACGCTAACAGATGAAAGTAAGCGAGTTATTTGAATTTTTCATACATTTTAAGTGGGTTTTACACCTTCTTTTACCATTAATGCCATTTAATATTTTCCTTGTGTTTCATCAATTTGTTTCAATTTTCCGCATTTTATGCCTGGGTTGTGTGTTATTGCTGTGTTTCAGGTTCAAACAGATATTTAAGTACAATCAGATGCAGAAGCCAAGGAGAATCGCAAAGAATCGGAGAAGTTTTCTCATGCTTCAGTAGGCCTGCTACGGCCACCTGTAGCACTTGATACGGGCCATAGTAAGGAGGTATGAATAGAGCAAAAATTCATCCAAAACAGAGGCACAATACGGCCACCCGTAGCACTTGCTACGGACCGTAGTGGAAGGTCTGGGACGAAACTCAGATCTCATAGAAGACAGTGGCCTGCTACGGGCTGTAGAATAGGGGCCTGGACAAGATCATCAGAAATAGATACCTACTACGGCCACCCATAGCACCGGCTACGGGCCGTAGCAGGCATGCATGCAAAAATCAGATATTTCCTTTATTTTTATTAATTTTAAGCGAATAGCGTTTTGGTACATCGAAGATCTGATTTCATTGACTATTGTGGATCTGTTTTAGGAGAGATAAATTAAGAGGAGGACTTTTCTATTAAAGGGAGTTTTTCAGACACGACAAATCGACACTTTTTGGAAAGCAAAAATCACGCGATTCAGAATTGGAGAAAACAAGATTTGGGGGGAGACGAGATTTTCATGAGCGGAAGCAATTGAAGATCAAGTTTCATCTGAATACTTGTAATGTCTATATTTTATCGTTTGATTTCCTTGAATACTATGAGTGGCTAAACCCTCCAATGCTAGAGGGTGTCCCTGATTTGAATCTGTAATGACTTTGAGTTTATATATTCAATAACAATATTACTTTTCATAATTAATTTATTCTTGTGATGTTCTTAATGCTTTCTCTTTCGGAACAATTGAGATTGTTATATGATTACCAATTAGGTTGGACCGTTATTGGTAATGCTTTCATGAGATTATTCTACAGTAGATATTAAATAGGACTAGGGATACCCTATAGAAACCAATTTGTTCTTGATATAATAATGCTAAATTTCACCGGTTAATTTCTATGGACATAGAGATTAGGTATGAATGATAAAATATTTTCTTACTAAGACATTAGGTGAAAACATCCTTAAGAACTGATATTAATTAATTGATATTTGTTGTTGTAATAGTGACTCAGAGTTGTTACAGGAAGAAATCACACACACTCCCTAGCATATTACTCATATCTGTCAAAAATTGTTCCCTTCACTATTTATTTTATTCACAATTATTTTTATACATTCACACCAAAAATTCCAACATTAGTTTTTGTTTAATTGAACAACAATTAGAACTCAATATTTACAAGCAATCCTTGAGATCGACATTCGAGGAACTTTGTTCAGTATTAATACAAAGACAAAATAATACACTTGCTATTTTCCGATCAGTGATACTCGAAAATCTTGGTACGACATCTAGGCCTTGCTCAATAGGAGCCACATAGCTGCGTTTTGAATGAATCTTTTGAGAAGATTCAGTTCTATTTTATTGTGTTTATTTAGTTAAATGATTGGGTGGTTTGTTGGACAGCAGGGCAAAGATTGATTCAGATTTAAATGAAGATTTAAATTTAAATTTAAATTGAAACAAATCATATCTTGTTGGAGATATTTATGGAACAGATAATATCTAATTGATTCTGCATTAATTCTGGATGATATGAAGTTTCAAATCCATTAAAAGCCCAGAGTTATTATGCTATATAAGGAGCTCATAACCTACATTGGAAAAAATATTCACATTGAATATTTTAGAGTTATATGGTTTACAAGAGTCCTTGTTATTTTATGTACACCATATTATGATATAGTAAATTGGCATAGTTATAAGTTTGCCTAGTTGATTTCTAAATTGAACATTATTATATACACCTTTATTTTTCAGTAACTTGGTATAGAATGTTTGTTTAGTTATGTTATTGCATTCAACATTGATTGTTGAGTTGTAATCTCCAATCTCAGTTTGTTGTGTGATTGATAAGAAAGTGAGTAGGTTTTCATATTTAGTGGAGCCCTAAATAGAAAGTCATTGGATAGCTTTAGAAAGAGGCATTGAACAACACAGGGTTTGTTGTTTCTTGTAAGACTAATTGTACTAAAATACTAATAGTGAATTTCCTTTAATAGGTTGTGGACTCAACCCCCAGACGTAGGTGTGGTTTCACCAAACTGGATAAATAATTATCATTTTATTTACTTCTTTTCTGCTCCATCATTTAGTACTTTCTTTTGTGGTATTTAAGGTTTAACTTGTCAAACCAGTTTTCTAGGACATCGTGTTCGACATTTGACCCCCGAGGAACAAAATTTCACATAATTCAGTTTTAATTTTATGAGGGGCCAAATTAGAATATTGAAAACTAATAAATAATCCTAGAATTATTTATATGGGTCATGGTCCCCATTTGAATCGGTTTTAGTGGAGTTTAAAATATGATATTATTTAGAAAATTTATGTGCATTTCCTTATGTTTTTTTTGAAATCTTGGTATCCAGATTTACGACCGACTAATCCAAGAGGACCAATCTCACCGCCCACTAATGAGGCCCCCGTTTAAAGCCAGAGTAAATCTCTGTATGGACTAGTAAAACACAAGGATTGTTAGCACCTAGTAGAATTTGAACTCAGGACCTTGAGAGGGGCACACCCTCAAAACCCTAGTCTCCATCACTAGTGTTGTTCTTCAAAAATATATATTCATAACTATCATGATTTCTTCATATCTATAATTTTTAAGAACAACTTAAATAAAAATCTAAGAAAATGCTCCTATTTTTTTGTCCATATGATCTTTAGTACATAATGTTTAGTTTTACATATTTATCAAAACAAGTAATTCTAATAAGTAATTATGCTAAAAAGGTTTTTAATTATAATTATTAATATATGATATATTATTTGTTATTGTTTTTTTGTGCTTTGCGTAACAAAGAGGACACGAATTGGGGCACGAGCATGTCGTTTCAATTTCCGTGGTTGTGCCTCTTACTTGTTTCATTCATTAACTTTGGTAAAGTTTTGTTCATGTTTTAGCTACAGTTTATAATTTTAAACAAAGTTTGAAATTTTGAGTTAGTCAGTTAAAATAAAATGTCACCAAAGTGGCCTAATTTTTGGGAGATTGCTTATAAAAACATGTTGAATATTTTTCTTTTATGTGTTTATCCTGCGAGTATCAATTGACCCAAAGGATACTTAATGTTTGGCGGATTTCATACACACGTGTGATGGTAAACATGTGATATTATAAGGTTTAACATGTGAATAGTAAATCAATTCAAAGAGATGTTTAGTATTTGAGATGGTTTTATTATTAATGTTTGATCATTACAACAAGAGTGCCACTAGTAGTCAATATTACTATCAAAAGACTTGATATTGACGTTGCACTAGGTATCTTGAGATAGGTTGTGTCGTAATTTGAACATATTAAAGATTTGGTTTATTTGTTGTTGTGAGTATATTTATAGGGTTTAATTTGTCCTTTTTTTCCAACTGCAATTGCTTCGATATCTGCAAATATGAATATGGTGCAGGTCCTGAATATGACAAATTTTAAGGAATGTAATGAGAAAATAGAAATTGTTCTTGGCTGCATGGATTTTTATCTTGCATTAAGGATAAGACAACCACCTCCTCCTTCAGAATCCAGTACATTTGAACAAAGGAAAAATTGGGAGCAGTGAGATCACTCCATTCACATGAGTTATGGTTTGGTTTGCTCAGAGGTCAATTTAGCTTCAGTACATAGAAACGCTTGGTGGTTAGACTTTGGAGCAACTGCTAACATCAGTGTTTCAATGATCAAGGGTTGCCTGAACTACCAAAATCCAAATGATGTTGAAAGATACATCTATGTGGGAGATGGAAACTCGTTGGAGGTGGAAGCTATATAGAATTTTAGATTATTGATGTGTATCGTATTTTATTTGGATTTGAAAGACACTTTTGTGATTCCATCATTTAGGCGGAATTTAATTTCAGTTTCATAAATGGACAAATCAAGTTATTTGTGTTCATTTGGAAACAATATGTTCAAGTTGTCTTTCAATTCAGATATTGTTGGAACTGGTTCACTTATGGGTCATGATAATCTATATTTTCTTGACACAATAGCTACCTATGGCAAACCTTGAATGTGGAATCACGTGGTACTAAGCATAAAATTGGTGATAATATTTCAGGAGCATTATAGCACAAGTGCCTAGGTGACATCTATACAAATAGAGTTGAGCGAATATTGCCAGATGAAATTTTGGATTCTATTGACTTCATAAACTTTGATGTTTGTGTTGAATGTGTTAAAGGTAAACATACCAAAACAAAGTAATTTGGTGCATATCGAGCTACAGATGTCTTAGAATTGATACATTTGTGGACCATTTCCAACACCTTCTTGGAATGGTCAATAATATTTTATATCATTCATAGTGGATTATTCTAGATATGCATACATATTTCTTATATATGAAAAGTCTCAATCATTGGATGTGTTCAAATCCTTTAAGAATGAAATTGAAAAGCAACTCAACGAAAGAATTAAGAGTGTCAAATTTGACAGTGGTGGTGAATATTATAGAAGATATGACGATTCTGGTAAACAACATATGGGGCCTTTTACCAAATACCTAGAGGAACATGGAATCGTCCCAAGTGCACCATGTTAGGGTCACCTAGCATGAATGGTGTAGATGAAAGACAAAACCAGACTCTTAAGGATATGGTAAGGAGTATGATTTGTCATTATACTTTTCAAGAGTCACTCTAGGGAGAGATACTAAAGACTGCAACATATATTCTAAATAGAGTACCAACCAAGGCAGGTGCCAAAACACCTTATAAGCATTGGACAGGGTGAAAGCCTAGTTTGAGCCATTTTCACGTATGTGGATGTCCGTTTGAGTTTGGGGGAAGAATAATGTTAGATACTTTATTTTAGAGGAATAATCAGTAACAATTCCCGAACCAACTCATACATTTTCTTTTGATCAAGCAAGTGTGGAACCTCCACAAGACATTGTTGAATTTTCAACTACTCAAGATGATTTGGTAATTGATGAAGAAAAAACTCAGGATCCTCAAGTATAAGTGTTACAAGAACCAATACCTTTTCGAAGATCCACTAGAGAAAATAAAAATGCTATTCCGGATGATTACATAGTATTTCTCCAAGAACATGATGAAAATAATGGTATGATGAAAGCTGATCGAATCAACTTCTGTCAAGCCATGCATGATTCTAATTCAAAAAAGTGGATTAAAGCAATGAAGGGGGAGTATAAGTCTATGAAAGACAATAAGGTTTGGAAACTTATTCTGTTACTAGAAGGTGTGAAATCCATTGGTTGCAAATGGATTTTTAAGACCAAGCAGGATTCTAACGGTAATGTGGAGAGGTATAAGGCTTGTCTTGTGGCTAAGGGTTATACTTAAAAGGAAGGAGTTAACTTTAAAGAATTTTATCTCTGGGTTCATCGAAAGAATCTTTTAGGAAAATCATGGCTCTTGTTGCACATTATGATTTGGAACTCCATCAAATGGATGTCAAGACGAATTTTGTCAAATGCAATATTGATGAAGCAATCTATATGGTGCAACTAGACAACTTTGTGTCAGGAGACTCAAAGAATATGGTTTCTAAATTGACAAAATATATTTATAGACTAAAGCAAGTGTCTCGTCAATGGTACCACTGATTTCATTAAGTAATTCTATCATTTGGTTTTAAGGTGAATGTTTTTAAAGATTGTGTGTATCACAAATTCAGTGGGAGCAAGTAGCACTACAACAAACAAGACCTTAGACAGCGCTTTTTTTAGCCTTAGACAGCGCTTTAAAGCGCTGTCTAAACCTCCGCTGCTAAAGGTTTAGACAGCGCTTTTTTAAATCTTAAAAGCGCTGTCTAAGCCCCCCCCCCCTTAGACAGCGCTTTGGCCAAAAGCGCTTTATAAGACCCTCTTATTTTAAATTTTTTAGGTATACCTTAGACAGCGCTTTTGAAAAGCGCTGTCTAAGCCCCACCCCCTTAGACAGCGCTTTGGCCAAAAGCGCTTTCTAAGACCCTCCTATTTTAATTTTTTTAGGTATACCTTAGACAGCGCTTTTCAAAAAGCGCTGTCTAAGCCCCCCCCCCTTAGACAGCGCTTTTGCCTAAAGCGCTTTCTAATCCCCCCCCTTAGACAACGCTTTTGGCCACTTCCTAACTGATTTACTTGAAGTAAACCAATAAAGTTAGTTACTATAAAACTATCTTTCAACCACCTAGCTTAACAAACTAATAACAAACAAACCCAACTAGTTAATTAGGTTGTACAATGAGCTTTAATGCAGTCCTAGGATTACATTAATCAACATGATCATACTTTACTTACCTTTAAGTCAAACTTCATATTATTAGGACTTTCTCTTGAGAATCAGAGAGTAACACAAACAGTAGGCTAGTAAACAAATATAAAAAATACAGCGAACCTTTCAACTTGCAAGATTAAAACGAAAGTCATACATACTACAAAGGAATAAAGTCTCAAACATAGACTTGAGGTAACATTGTTACTAGGCCCAGGAGTCCTACAATCTTAATCATCATTGCTACAACAATTCCATTATTTGGTACAATGGTTATCCAATCAAAGGAAATGTTGTAGATGCAAATAAATTTCAGAATCAGTTCTACAGTGGTACAGAAAGTTATATTATCTGTCTTTAACTAAAAACCAAGAATAATGCTCCTCATGCTTTTTTCTTGTCATGTCGTTTATAAAGTTTCGAACGCCGCTGCTTGAACAAATGCAGGTATAGTTTGAACCAGAGGAATGGATAAACTACAATTACGACCTGATAGAGAGAAATGAATCATCAATTGTAAGAATAAACATTTCATAAGTGCAGATAAGTCACAACAAGTAGACCTAGATCGACAAATCAGAACTAAAGCAAACATAATTGAATAGAAAGGAACAAAATAACATTTTACATCACAGTGAAACTGAACGAATATCTTCGTGCTATATAAGTCAATTTTCAAGAATGAGGTTATAGTAGAAGAAAAAATAACCGTGACTAATTGATGGCATAAAAAAGTTACCTTAAGAAAGTCATAATAACTAAATGGGAGGCTTGAAAAGGAATCTGCATAGATATTCTTCTTCTTTATAATTGGAAGCGCCTGGTACATCGCCCATACTGCAATGTATTGGCTAATCAGTTGCACTAGTTTATAAAAATGGTGATACAACACTTGCATAAGAATTGAACGAATGAATGTCAATCCATTGATAAACAAAACTTAATTATAAGAGGGAGAGATATAAGTTTATAAACACACCTTCTCCAGGAAACACTCCCAAAGGATACAGCACAATAAACGCAGTGTACCTAATCATCAAAAGATAAAGAAGCAAGCATACAATATAACTTGTTAACCTCATTTCTCCACCACTTTAGAGAATATAGAATGGTAAGATGGAAAAATGCCTGATATAGGTGATCCAAGAAGGACAGTTTCCTAAGCAACTGAAAGCATAATGTGAATATCTAATGACCTGCATCTCCAAAGATTGCAGCAAAATCACCTTTGGAATCATGTTATAATCATATTATGTCTATAACACAATTTTCATGGATTGCAAACTTATCATACCGTGAGTTTGGTAAAACGCAATAAAGAAAAAGGCTAAAACACAGAGCATGAACTATACACCTGATATTCTCTTAAAATAAATGATCATAGTAGAAAAGGAGAATCTGTAAGCACGTCACTTACAGAGAAATCAAGTAAAAAATGCTAAGAATAGTGAGTTTCTCGCATGTTATTATTAAGTCATTTTCCCATTGTTTGTTTGCTGAAACAAAACATATCATATAGGAGTAGATGATATTATGATAAAATAATGGTTCTGTTTTTTCCTTGATGAATATATGATATATGAGTACTTAACACCAGCACTACATATCCTAAATTGCTTTAAGTTGTCTTATAACTGGTAAAATCTTAAACAACAAGCAAGGTCACGGACTCATGGTATTAATTAAATTGTTAAACAGTTCGATTCTAAAGAAAACAGATAAATAAACACACACAAGACTTCAAATAACTGATCATGGAATTTGACTAATTGTTCCTACGTCTTCGACAGCAGAGTGACTGATGCAGTTTTTCAATTACGCAATGCTTAGGGTTACATAGTACAAAGCTGTGTTTTTCGATAGCAGAGCTCCTACACTCGATAATCTTCCTACATATCAATAAAATCAGCCATACTCAACATAAATGAACTACATCCAATCGAATAAAAAGTAAATAAGTCACCTCGCCTATGCTCCATGCAAGAAAAGTGATAAAAACAAAAGGTAACTCCTGGACCTAGAGAAAGCACACGGCATAAAACACAATTTAGAAAAGGGATCAAATCACACTAAAAGAGTTACACAAATAGTCACACTCTTTCAATAACATCTTATCTGATAAATAGCATTCAAAATCAACAATTTGATTCAAAATTACTACTCACTCCGGTCGGTATTATAAGAAAAAGTTTGTTTTTCAGAATAGAATAAAATAGAACCTCAGGAATTCCCCTAACAATGGCAAGCACAAAGTGAGTCCTTCCCGACCATTGCAGCATAGGAAGCAACACTCCACTTGGAACCAGTCCTGAAATTCAACACAATTCAATCATGAGTTGCGGTCTCGATAGCACCGACACCTCTGAGAAAAGATGCATCTGTGTCCGTGATTCCGTATAATTTATTCAATTTTTTTAAAATTATTATCCGTGTCTGTGCCGTTGTTTACCGGAAATAAATAATTGACAACAAAACCTACCAATGGCACCGTGTATGACTTCCAAGAATGCAGCAGATTGCAGAAAACCTAAACAAAATATTGAATCATCAATTAGAATTGCAACGAAAGGTGAATAATAAACTATAGTAGTAATAAATAATACACTGACAAATTAACGTTCCGGCGGAAGTAAAAGTTCCGGTGACGGAGGAAGTGGAGAGAAGATTGAACAAAATGATGGTTAACGAAACGGCCCTGTGAAACGCGAGGAATGTGAAAATTAGAGATTGAATAGAAAAAGTAGAGTGTGAAATGAAGATACGAACCATCCAATTGCTTGAAAAGAGTTGTAAGCGAGGAGATAAAGTGTTGAAATACGAGCCATTGTTGTTGTGGTTAGTTGTTATGGATATTAGATTAGATATGGTAGCTCATAGACTCTTTCCTTCCTTTTCACTAACCACCAACTTCTTCCCTCTCTTCTACGCACATCCAACATATCATAACAAACAATACCAATCTTATTTATCATTACAGTTATTGATGCACTTTGAATTTGCAGGGGGTCTAAAAACCCACAATATCAGCCCACATTTACCATTGTGGCGAGTCTAAAAACTACCTTGTTTATCTGCCATAGCGGTCATTGTGCCACTATTTGATAACACTATGTAGGATTAAGAAGCTAAACAACAGGAATATGATGAAACCATGGAATTAATTGATGCTGGTGTGATGAGTTTCGTTTGAAAATTTAAACCCTTTGACTGTTTGGTTTAATGCAATACAAGACTGGTAGACTAATAATATTACAATAAAGGATTTCAACTAAACACGTGGGGTGCATTATAGCAGACACAGACATATGCAACCGGTTAAATGAGCTATAACTCTATGACACATGGGGTATGTTTCTCATCCACCCTTATAAATCTAAACTAAGCTCTCATAAACAAACACACGTATCCACAACAATGTTCATAGAGGGTTTAATCCGTCTCATGATAATAAACATCAGCAATCATTGACATTTTCTAATATCAAATACACACACTTTCTTAATGAACCAAAAAGAGAGAAAACTAAAAAGATTTTGCCAAGAAATAAATTACTAAAAAGATATGCTCAAGACAAAAAGACAATAGAATGATGCAAATCACCAAATAATAGTCATGATTCACACACTCTAGGGGAAACAAAATAACCCTCATAAAATTCATCTATCATTATTTTATTTCAATTAAAAAAAAGCATACCACAAAAATAAAAGATAGATCTAAAATCTTATACAGAAAAGTTCAGTAACCCATTCCGAAATTGTATCAACTACCCAATTAAAAAAAAAACCTAAATTGAAGAAACGTCACCGTTTAAACGAAGATCATTATCGCAATCGAATCCGCATCCACACTGAGGGCATTCAAGGAAATTCTCAGCCCCAAAACTAGCAGAAGTAATACCCACAGAAAAATCAATATCATCACCACTCCGAGAAACCTCCACAATACTGAGCCACAAAATCACAATCTTGACGGAAATACCCTTGAGTTTATAAAGCTTATTCTCAGAAATCACGCCAGAGATAGTAGACTTGTAACTAAGCGTGTAACTTTCAATAGTGAAACTACAACTTTTTTCGAAGAACACTGAAAATTGCCCCGTTTCTCTGTTCAACGTGTACCCAATCGCGCCTTTCGGAAGAAGACCCATCGGGAAACCGTATTCCATGAGAAGATCATAAGCTGATAGATTGTTCTGTTGAATCAATGCATGCGATGATGTTGATGACGACGACAACGATGGTGATGATAGTGTTAGAGAGATTAACAAAATCAACATCAATTTAATTGAACACATCGTAGCGAAATCGAAAGTTGATTTTGATTTGTAAATTTGGTTAAAGGGGCACTTTAGAAGAGTTCAATTTTTGGGTTGTTTTTGTTTTTGTTGTTTGAAGATGCGGTGGATATCAAGGTGGAGATTCTTCTTATGTTTATGCTTTTGGTAGGTTAGGAAAAGTTTAAAATAAATCAAAAATATATAAATTAAATATGGTTGTTTGTTGCAAGCTTATAAATAATATTTAATTCTTCTTATGAAGCGGAGAAATAACAGCTGAAAATAGAAGTCTGAAATTTAATTTTAATTAGACCTTAGACAGCGCTTTTGTGGAAAGCGCTTTCTAAGATATGCCTTAGACAGCGCTTTCCAAAAGCGCTTTCTAAACCCCACCTTAGACAGCGCTTTTGGTTTTAATTTTTTTTTTAATTGAAAGACTTTAAACAGCGCTTTCTCAAAAGCGCTGACTAAGGTCTATATTTAAAAGCGCTTTCTAAAAGCGCTGTCTAAGGGGGGGTCTTAGACAGCGCTTTCTAAAAGCGCTGTCTAAGACCCCCCCCCTTAGACAGCGCTTTCATTATTTTTTTAGAATATTTTCCGTGTTTTATTTTTATTTTAACCTTAGACAGCGCTTTCTTTTAAAAGCGCTGTCTAAGATGCGCTGTTAAAAAACCTTTTTGGCGTAGTGTAGATATTCTTAATCTTGTACGTTGATGACATACTACTTTGCATTAACGATATATTCTTGATGCACGCAACTAAGAAATTTTTATCAAGAAAATTTGAAATGAAAGATCTTGATAACACCTCTTTTGTATTAGGAACTTAGATACACCTAGATCAATCTCGCGGTATTCTAGGATTGTCACAAAAGATCTATATTTATAAGGTACTTAAAAGGTTTGGTATGCAGGATTGTAAACCAGGGGATACTTCAGTTGTTAAGGGATACAAATTTAGTCTCAACCAATGCCCAAAAGAAAATTTAGAAATTCAAGAAATGCAAAATATTCCTTATGTATGCATACTATGATTATGGATATTTTCCAATTATAAATTGTGATATCCAGCTATATATAGTTTGTACAATAAGGTCATTGAATGATGTCATTAAAGTAAAATATGATCAATTAAAAATCGACATGTACATACCAACTTCATGTGATTTTCATGGTACACATTTCATGATGAATCTATGTCATTTAGTTATATCATTATTACTGATCATTGATAAGTTTAATTATGATTGATATAACGAAAATCAGTTTGGTTATGTATATTGGCATGACTAATGAGCGAGATAATTTGGATATGCTTGAAGTATATAATAAGAAATTTTTGAGTTTATAAAGTCTAACACATGTGTAAACATAAATATGTAACCGATGGGAGATTGTTAGAATTTCGGGTCACAAATATAATATTATATGCGTTAGGATCATTATTTAATTAGCCAAAACTATAGTGGTCTGATAATATTAAGTCTGGTTAAAAATATAAATGTCATGAAAAGTAAGGTTATTGTGTAGATACCATAAGTCAATATTTAATTTGATGAATGGTCAAATTAGAATATTGAAAACTAATAAATAACTATAGGGTTCTATATATGAGTTATGGTCTCCATTTTGTAGAACAAATAGGAAAAAGGGTTCATCATATTCTATCTTCACCCCATCAGAATAGATTCAAAAAACCCTAAAAAAACTCTACAAATCGGAGGATCACATACCTCTAAACATGAGAAAATTTTAATGACAGATAATTTTAAACTTCCACTTTAATTCTCTGATTGAATTCTAGTATAAGCTTAAAAATATGAGTTGATGGATTATCGGTTTATAAAAATTAATTTAGAGTTATCCTATTGATTTCTATATGTGTAAAAGTATTTTATAAAAACATTATATGTTTTATAATAGTAACTTTATATCTCAATTTAAAATGTGCGGATACACTGATCTTATGTTAGTTTAGTAAAAATAGAAAAATGAGAGAGGGTGGTTGTGTAGATTATTTTGGAAGAGTATATTTTGTATTGTTTATACAAAGTTATCCAAATCATTATTATATTATGTTATTATTTGTGGTAAAGAAAGAAGACACGACAGGTACATATTAAGATACACCCCAAGCATGTCATCGATGACTTCAGCCTATAATATTTTCTTATGGGAAAAGATTGTAGGAGGCAATATCCTCCAATAAAATGTCAAACTTTGATCTTTGTAACAGCCAGTGTCAAAGATCACAAGCACTTGCACATCTTAGATTCTTACCATACAAAATAGCTTTTCATGTGTCATAGTTTCCGAATATCTCCTGATATTTCATAATCTTTTACTCTGTCCAAGTCTCAATCCATATAGCTTAGGTCGAGTAGGACAATATATAGCCTTAATAGTTTGAAACGTGTAGAGTATCTTCCAAAGTGAGAGAAGCTTTGCTTTTTATAATTTTTTATATCCAAAAACAGATAGATCAAGAAGAGGAGGAACGAACAACAACTACTCTTTTTGGACATACATATAGTAAGTTATTAATTGAGAAAGGATCAATATCTTCTTTACTAAACGCATGGTGATTCTGTTGTCAGCCACTACTTGATTCGGCATCCCCTTTCATTTTAGTAAAGATTATAAAATGTAAAGCACTAAATGGATCTTGTTCCTTTGCATACACCATTAAATATGAGGATTTAAAATTATTTGATAACCATGTTTATTTTGATCACAATTGAGTGTAGGTTCGGACAGATGGCAGTTCAACTATATTACATTAATACATGATTCTATTGAAATTTAAAAATGTAGTTTTACCAAAACAGGACACTATGACAAACTCATTCATTATACTAAATTTTATGTTTATCAAAAATATGTGTTAAAAGAAATGTTGTTGTCCGAACTCAACCCTACAAAATCGATTTATAGAGTAAAGATTTTTCCCATTTATAAGTATATGTTTGGGTCATATATTGTCTAATGTGGGACTCTTAACACACCTTCTCATGTTCAGGACTGTACATTTAGAGCGTGGAAATAATGGTGGATAGTCCAATAGCGGAAAGCACATAGTCGATATCCTACTGGATCTTAAACGAAGTTTTCGATATCATGTTAAGAAATATGGTTAAGCCTAACTCAACCCTATACGAGCCGGTTTTTTAGGGATGAATTATGCCCACCATACTTTTTAACATGGTATCAAAAATCTCGTTTAAGATCCGTTGGACCACCTGCTATCAAGTTTCCGCAATTGGATCACCCCCCATTTATTTTCACGCTTCAGATGTCCAGTGTTAGAAGTGTATTAAGAGTCTCACATCAGACAATATATTGCATAAACATGTTGTACTGTCCAAAAAGTACAGGTGTGTGTATGTCCCCCTACAAGGGCAGGGTGACTCAGAGGCCCTAGTGGGTACATGTTTAAGGGTGAGGGATACCTCATAGCGTAGAGTATCCCAATATGGTGGTTTTTGAGGTTATTTAAGATATTTATAGGGATTCCCGGGGGCTACGATTTTTGGTCCACTAGACGTGTTTTTAACCGCCCCCTTATTATGGAGGTTATTAGCCGCCTATACGGGTCAGCGAGGACTTTATCTCATTTAACTTCCACATTTAATGGACTCCAGGGGTACTTCCTTTGAATATGGCCTGGGTGACCCTATCGTTACGCGAGGGCGCCCTAATCTATGATTTTACTAAATATGACACTACACAACCCCTCAACCACAAGGGTTTTTCCGTCAAAGGAGGAAGTGTTTAAACCCATTATTCTTCCCAGAAGGCGCCTATCGCGCTGCCGATGATTCCCTTGGTTGAGGAAGATGTCCGGGAGCGACACCACCTCACATGCAAGTCCCTCGGTCGGACAAGTGAAATAGTAGGTGAGTCCCTTAGTGGGGAAATACGGGCTCGTAGGCTCCTACATGACATGGGCGTTTAACAGGTTTGGGGAAATATGTTGGTTTTGTAGTGACTTTTTGAGACACCAAACATCAATCAATTTGGCCAGATTGAGAGTTAGAGAAGAAGAGGTATGGGTAGCATTTAATGCACCTCGTGATGGTATTCCTCGAGAAGACATATTGGTCTATCAAATTTACACGTGGCCCCTAAGCATGGAGACTTTTTCACTTATGGAGTCATCTTATTAGGTGAACGTGTGAGTTTGCCTCTTTAGATTCCCTATATGTTTTCAGAAGTACTACGTCACTCTTTCTTCCTTCTTTTCCCAAACATTCTACATCTAAATTATTACTTTCTTGAACCGTTACTTTCATATAGTATGGTGGAAAAATGACATTTATACACGTGTGAGACATGGCCTCCTTATATTCTATCGCATATATGATCAACATATTTCGCTATGGTATCCATTTTTCCAACACGGGACAAGGGAGGGACACACTTACAGAGCGTTGTTCGAGCAATGAAAGAGCATATATGAACACTTCTGACTATTTTTCCACTCTTTAATTCTACTTGCACCTTCCCATTATTTATGATTTGGGGGTTCTAGTTACTTTCACCTCTTTTGAAACAGAGTTTTTAGTTGTTGTCAACGTGGCCCCTTCCTAGATTACTCCAAATGTTTGGGGAGTACTTAGGGATTTTCAGATAGTGCGATGTCATCTAGGGGTGTCACCCTCTATCTGGGTGATTTTGTACTTTATTCGGACGAAGTATCTTCCCAATAATGGTTAGGTGACTTTACACCATTTTTTTGGGGTTCATGTCTTAAAGCCTTTCGCCAGTTCTTATGAAGATTAAAAGTACAAATTTTCTCGGATAAAAGGGATAGACAATGCGTCTCCCGTTATGGACAGGGTGGGAGATGATCCCGGGTTTCCTTTTTCTTAGACTCTTGCTAGTAATTCCACTATGAGGGTGAACTCACGTGTCCTTCCTCCTTTAGATCGTGAGGTAATCCAAGTTTTGGAGTGCTTCCGCCCCGTGAAGTGCAACACCCTAATCACTCAGGACCGTGAAGATGACAATGGAGTGTAAGAGTACTTAGGTAAGAATAAATACTTTTTAACGGTGTTGCCTTTGTATAGGCATGTCGTATCAGTTTATCATGTGTAGGCGAAATGATGGTGGTACCTCTTGATGAAAGACGAGAGCTCCTGGTAAAAATGAAAGTCGTTGAGTAACAGGTGATGCAGTCTTTTTCTTGTGTCCCTCTTGATGCTCTGGGGGCAATGCAAGGTGAAACTTCTCAGACGATAAAGATCTTCCCTCCAAAATTTTCTAGGCGGGAAGAGGGCTCTCCCTTTCCTGGTGGAGACCAAGGAGCAGGTGATATGGCAGAGAGACTGGTGGCCGCTCAACCTTCCTCGGACCCCTCTACATAGAATAACTCCGCTTTTGATGTCATATCTTTCACCGATTGTTTCTATTACGTCCCCAAGAACTTCCCCAATAATTACCAAATTCTTTGCACCATGTCTCCCTCCCAACTATCAACTTTGTTGGAGGCCCAACTAGTGAGGTGCGTTATGATAGAAAAAGAGTTGAGGGAGAAGTGTGTCGAGACCCTTGGGAGAATGTGAAGGAGAAGAGAGATCCAAAACACAGTGGAATTTAAAATTTCTCCTTTAATGATCCTTACGAATGGGCATGATCAGTGATAAAATCGTTACCTCTTGTGGCGATTGTAACCTTTGATGCAGATCTACAGAGCGATCACGAACGTTGAACGATGACAACGCCTCTACTCAATCCACACGAACAGAATCCTTTAATCTCAATGCTAGCTGCTATAAATGAAGGCTTTGAGTGAGAGAGAGAGAGAGAGAGAGAGAGAGAGAGAGAGAGAGACTAAATTGCAACTATACAAATGCTTCTACACAAGGGTTTTACTTATAGAACCACTTGTGTGGGCTGCAAGCTAAAAATC
Organism: Lathyrus oleraceus; assembly: GCF_024323335.1. Lineage (NCBI taxonomy): Eukaryota > Viridiplantae > Streptophyta > Magnoliopsida > Fabales > Fabaceae > Lathyrus > Lathyrus oleraceus. The sequence goes on from NC_066584.1 coordinate 297,619,742, forward strand.
TCACTCAAGTGTATGTGGCCCATATCTTATAATATGCCAAAATCACTTAAGCGCATGGTACCCTACCATATTTCGTATTCTACTTAAGTACACCGTACCTTACGATGTTCTATAATTCACTTAAGTGCACCGTACATTACAATATTCCTTAGTTACTTTATCTCTCATCAATCCCTCCTTTTATGTGTGACCCTGTAGGTTTCTGCGGCATTGACAATTATATTAAATCACACATTTAACATAATAAACAGTAAGCGATATCTAGCAACACATCACTGTTATCCAAGATATGAAAATGTCATGTGATCTGATAAATCCTTTTGTGATAATACTTATGTGTATAATTACTCTTTTGCCCTTATGTCTATACTGAATACAAGGCATAAACTGTGTCATCCTTGTCCAGTTCAATATTGGGCCCATAGACATTTATCCTGTTACGCAGGATGGGCAAATTCCATCTAGGTCACTCATGTCCCTTAGCATGCTTCATGGAGTACCCATCAACTGTCTTTATGGTCATTCAGTTACGGATAATACTTGATCAGCAATAAGGCACTCGACTCTACATCTAGGGTCCATAGTGGTTTCAAGTCGAAGGGTGGTATACACCATTATCACCATGAGAATAACTTCTGACACTTTGCATAACATTCTATATAGTATTCTCATAGCGGGTCAATCCAGTATAAATATTACTCTTAATATTCATACCTATGTTTAAGACTTGATAACTCCTTATCCAGGATCCAGGAGATGTGATCATCAGTCTATATACATAATAGTCTTAATGCTTTAATGCTATCCCACTTCACAATAAAGCTCGACTATGGATACTTTAAGAATAGTGTCCTTATGTTTAATGTTAACTCATGATTAAGTCACACTTGATACATTAAACAAACTATCTATTCTAGGGACTTTATTAGATAAACATAATAAAGAAAAAGTCTTTTATTATTAATAAATAATTCAATACAAGTACCAAAAGTATTGGCCTTTATGGCTTACACCAACAATCTCCCACTAGCACTAGAGTCAATCAGGCATACCCCTAATGCCCATAGATCTAGTATGGCCATCATGCTTCTGCTTCGCAAAAGGCTTTATCAGTGGGTCAGCAATATTGTCAAGTGTAGGTACTCTGCATATTTTCACATCTCTTCTATCTATTATCTCTCGAATGAGGTGATAATGCCTAAGTATGTGTTTGGATCGTTGGTGAGATCTAGGTTCCTTAGCTTGTGCGATAGCACCATTGTTATCACAATAGAGACCAATGGGATCCACAATGCTAGGAACTATGCTAAGTTCATGTCATACGGTGAACTGACTTTGTGTGTTTTTGCTTTGGAAAGCAAATGTCGCGGATAGCAAGAGTCGCCACCGACTTTTCTTTTATCCAAGAAGGAAAGGTGGAAAAGAACAGGAAAGACCTTAATTAGATTTTGGGTTCGGGAGGTACATTATACAAAGGGAAGGTGTTAGCACCCTTTGTATCCATGGTTATCCATGGGCTCTTAATTGCTTGATCACTTATGTTATTTTTCTTGTCCGAAAAAGTGTTTCTGAACTGCTTAGAAAATGTTTTTAAAAAAAAGAGTTTAACTTTGTAATGATTCTTGTACGAATGTATACAAAGTATTTATCTCGTTTAATTTTGAAAGCGGTTTAGAAAAATATAACTTGGCAATGATTCCAGTACGAATGTATACCAAGTGGTGATTTTCTAATAGATGTTTTGAAAAGTGTGAGGTGTGAAAAGTATTTTAAAATTGTGAGTCAGCATTTAAGAGTTATACCTACCCAAGGTCTTTATGGGCATTTCCTATCCTTATGAGGGTAAAACTGTCCTTACTATTGAGAAGCAAGTAGTTTTATCCTTTGGATGTAAAAGGGACATCGTAGGGTCATCGATTGGTCATTGAAGGCAACATTTGTAAGGATACCTTAGCATTCAAAGGGACGATCATCATTTAACCGTAGGCTACAACGACGGGTCATCGAGGGACAAAAATCATATATTCGCAGGCAACATCCGAGGGACTATGATTTATCTTATAGGGACATGATGATTTAACCGAAGGGTCTTTGCTAAGTGTATCCCCACATTCGCGGGACATGACCGTAACACCGTAATCGTGAGGCAACAAAGAGAGGTCCAAGATCACATATTCAAAGGCAATATTTTATAATCAATTAGGTAATTAGGATGAATCTCCACATTAAAATCAATTAAGTAATTAGGATGAATCTCCACAAGGGTATCCCACAAATAAAGTGGAATACCTAGCAAGCTACCTTTTCCGGGAGTATGTGAACCCTTACAAAATTCAGCAAACAGGTCAGAATACCAAATCAGGGTGCAATCGAGAATTACACGAAACAAAAGGAATCACAACAGTAATAGTGTCAGATAAACAATGCATGGTGATAATGAAACATGTCAGATGAGCAAAGATCAGAACAGAAAAATCAGCGATTGTCATGTTCGCTGCTGCCTCGCCTAGCGACGGCCTAGCGAACGCTCGCTATATGTTTGCTTAGCGATGTGCTAACGAACGGCTGCGGGTTTTGAATTTTAGAACAGTACGATTTCAGCGAGCTCCAAACCCTATGGCATCCATTACAGAAATTACATGGTTAAACGTTCAAGATATCCATACATACTTAAATCCACATGCAAAACTTAAGATGTTTTTATAAATTCAATCATAATGCCACATGTAAATTAAGAACATAAAGCGGGAATAGTAATGTAAACCTGTTTGCAATTGAATTGCAATCTTGAATTGGCAAGTCACTCTTATGGTTGGCGCCGGATTGAGTTGGGCGGAGGTAACCTTTGTGCAGATGCGTCTCCTTCAGGGTTTCCTTTAGGGTTGCTCTGAATTCTCTGGGTTAGCCTCCAGGGTTTGTTATTCCTTCTCTCTGTCTCCGTCCATTTCTGTCTGTCGTTCCCCCCTTTTTTGACTGAAGTTCTGGTATTTATAATGCTTTTTGTGTGACCTAATGGGCTCAGAATGAAGCCCAAAATTTCTGGTATTCGCAAGCTTCGCTAGGCGAAGGATTTGCTCGCCTAGCGAGCAAGCCAGTTTAGGCCATTTTCCGGATTTGGCCACCTGTATGCTGGGTATTTGTTCCCTTAAGATCAATGTTTTGAAAAATAAGTTGGAGTGCCTTGAAAAATGTCTTGCAAGATTAACGGGCAAATTTTGGGGTATGACAGCTGCCTCTGTTCAATATTCTTGAACCGAGAGAGTTAGAATGGTATGTACGCCATTCGTGGTCTGGAGGTGGAAGATTATTGAACACTTAGAATGCCCCAAAAATTTGCACTTGTTAATTAATCTTGACGGAGATGGGCTTAAAGATGCCATCCAGGCAGTTTGATGATGAGAGCTTCAGAGTGCGTCGTACATCAGACCAATTTGAAGACATGGGTGCCACGCCGGGTCGTACGCTAGACCGTATAGTGAGTCATCTATTAGGTGATATTAGGGTGAGCTGAACCTGATGAGATAAGGATCCGAATGAGTCATACACTGCTGGGGATAAAGGATCAGAATGGATCATACGCTAGATCGTATTTGAATAGTAGAATGAGTTGTCCATTAGGCGGGTGACTTCACTGGGGATGAAGGATGAAAATGGATCGTACGCTAGATCATATCTGAGTTGTAGAATGAGCCGTCCATTAGGCTGTATCTGAGGATGAAAGGGTAGTCATACGCTAGACCACATTTCAGAATGTACCGTACGCTAGGTAGCATCTGAGGAATAAAGATCAGAATGGATCGTACGCTAGATCGTATCTGAGTGGAAGAATGAGCCGTCCATTAGGCTGTATCTGATGATAAGGGATAGTCATACGCTAGACTACATTTCAGAATGTACCGTACGCTAGGTAGTATCTGAGGAATAAAGATCAGAATGGATCGTACGCTAGATCATATCTGAGTGGAAGAATGCGCCGTCCATTAGGCTGTATCTGATGATAAGGGATAGTCATACGCTAGACTACATTTCAGAATGTACCGTCCGCTAGGTAGTATCTGAGGAATAAAGATCAGAATGGATCGTACGCTAGATCGTATCTGAGTGGATGAACATCCAAATGGGTCGTACGCTAGACCGTATTGGAACAGTTGAAGGAACCAGAATGAACCGTACGTTAGGCTATATCTGATAATGTTTGTATATGTTGTATTTGCAATAAATGTCTGGGATGGGCTTAAAGATGCCATCATTAGGAGGATATCAGAATGCTCGTCAGAATGAATATTCATATGGATTATATCTGAAAATGTATCTGAATCTTGAATGTGACTGATAAGAGTGTCCGTCTGGATGACCCTTTATTTTGACTGTATCGGGAGGATAATTAACCTGAAAAATAAAGTTAGCTTCATGCCATGTCATGATGCATGGGATGTTTTATGCTTTCGAAAATAAATGCGAACATTGTATGCATGCGTATGCTGTGAAATGATGTAATGAATGAATTATGCGTCTGAAAAGTTTTTTCAGGGGAAAATAAATCCCACTATTCTGGTCGGAGATACTTGTATTGATGACCCTTTTTTAGCTGGGGATACTTGATTTCTGTCTGACGGTAGAAATATTCAACAGAGCCTGGCTGGGGATGGAAGAGATGACCAGTCTGTCTAGGGATGCCAATTTCTTCTGGGGAATAACTGGTTTTTGCTGGGGAAAGGATTTGTAACCGAACTCGTTGGAAATCATGGTTAGACCTTATCCTCGACCCTAAAGTCTTTCAGTAACCGCTATTGCTATTTCATGCATGTATTTTCGGTAAACATCAATCATATTCAAATGCATATATTAATTGAAACTAAATCAATGGACGTTTATGCAAACAAAACAGAGAAAGTAAAACAAAAGCATCTTTTTGGAAATAAAATTGTATCGATTTTGAAAGAGGGCCTATAAACAGGAAATTTGAGTACAAGGAGACAGAAATCCTAGTAAGAGGAAATTGTCCAGAAAACAAAGAAAAAGCTATGAAGAAAAAGTCCTATTGATTTTAATTCCACTACTGTCATTATGTCTTCAAGCCTCTCATCTCCTGCTGTCGGATAAAAGTGATTGGCTTGTTCAGTCCTTTGAACTTGGATGAAGCTGACTGAGAACGGGACATAGTCGTACGCTTTAATCCCTAATTTTTGCCTGGACCGCCTTTTCAGGTTTTCAGTCCACCAGGATACCCTTTTTTGCCCGAGCCGCCTTTTCAGGTTTTCGACTTGCCGGGTGTACATTTTTATATGTTTATCCCTAATTTTTGCCCAAACCCCTTTTGGTTCGCCGGGATGCCCTTACTTTTTCCTAGATACGTCGACCTAGCGGGTCTCTTTTATGCGTAGTATTTTTTAACTATGTCCGCGTTCACAGGATGCGGGAAATCTTCGCCATCCATTGTAGCAAGTATCATGGCTCCTCCAGAGAACACCTTCTTAACTGCAAATGGCCCTTCGTATGTGGGGGTCCATTTGCCTCTAAGATCGCCTTGTGGTAGAATGATACGCTTGATCACCAAGTCGCCAATTTGATACACCTGTCTCTTGACCTTTTTGTTAAATGCCTGGGTCATGCGCTTCTGATATATCTGCCCATGACAAACAGCCGCATGTCTCTTTTCATCAATCAAATTTATTTGATCGAGTCGAGTCTGAATCCATTCATCCTCGTCTAAACCTGCCTCTTTCATGATTCTTAGAGAGGGAATCTGAACTTCCACTGGTAAGACGGCTTCCATTCCGTAGACTAAAGAGAAAGGAGTTGCCCCTGTCGAAGTGCGCACTGAAGTGCGATAACCATGAAGAGCAAATGGTAACATCTCATGCCAGTCTTTGTATGTTACTGTCATCTTTTGTATAATCTTCTTAATATTCTTATTAGCAGCTTCCACGACGCCATTCATATTTGGCCGGTACGGTGAAGAGTTATGGTGTTTTATTTTGAACTGCGTGTAGAGTTCAGTAATCATCTTGTTGTTCAAATTAGTACCATTATCAGTGATAACTCTTTCGGGGATGCCATACCGACAAATGAGACTATTCTTGATGAACCGTGCCACCACATTCTTGGTGACAGAAGCAAACGAGGCTGCCTCTACCCACTTTGTAAAGTAATCAATAGCGACAAGGATGAAACGATGTCCATTAGAAGCAGTAGGTTTAATCTCTCCAATCATATTAATGCCCCACATTGCAAAGGGCCAAGGTGCTGTCAACACGTTCAATGGAGCAGAAGGCACATGTACTTTATCCGCATAGATCTGGCACTTGTGACAAGTTCTGGAGTGACGGTGGCAATCAGCTTCCATGGTAGACCAATAATACCCTGATCTCAGAATCTTCTTGGCCATCGTATGTCCACTAGAATGAGTCGCAAAAATACCATCATGTATGTCTTCCATAATCTTTTCTGCATCCTTTTTATCCACACATCGAAGCAAAGTCGAATCATGATTCCGTTTGTATAATACTCCATTACTCAAAAAGAATTTAGCGGAGAACTTCCTCAGAAATTTTCTGTCATTGATGGATGCCCCTTCAGGGTATTCCTGAGTTTCTAAATATCTTTTTACTTCGTAGAACCAAGGTTTCTCTTCTACTTCATCAGCATTAAGTTCATAACAATATGCTGGTTCGTCTAATCGTTCAATGGTGATCATGGGAGCTTCATTGTCCCATCTGACTCTGAACATAGATGACATGGTAGCCAATGCGTCTGCCAACTGATTCTCCTCTCGTGGAATATGTTCGAATGTAATCTCTTCAAAATATGGGATTAGTGTCAACACCCGTTCTCGATAAGGGATGAGATTCGGATGCTTAGTGTCCCATGCTCCTTTGATCTGACTGATTACCAAAGCTGAGTCTCCGTATACACTCAAAAACTTGATTCTTAGGTCTATAGCAGCTCTGAGTCCCAAAATATATGCTTCATACTCAGCCATATTATTGGTACAATCAAAACATAGTCTAGCAGTGAAAGGCGTATGGCAACCCTTGGGAGAGATGATTACAACACCAACACCGTTGCCCAATGCATTAGAAGATCCGCCAAAAACCATAGTCCATCGGGATTCCCTTTCGGGTCTTTCATTCGGTCCAGGTTCTTCATTATCAGTAACAAGCATGACATTCTCATATGGGAACTCAAAATTCATAGATTGGTAATCATCCACTACTTGATGAGCCAAATGATCAGCTAGCACACTTCCTTTGATTGCTTTCTGGGTAGTATACTGGATATCATACTCTGTTAAAATCATCTGCCATCTTGCTATTCTTCCGGAGAGGGCAGGTTTCTCAAATATATATTTGATAGGATCCATCTTAGAAATCCACAAAGTGGTATGATTCAACATATACTGTCTTAGTCGGCGAGCAGCCCAGGCCAAAGCACAACAAGTTTTCTCGAGCAATGAGTATCTTGTTTCACAGTCGGTAAACTTTTTGCTAAGGTAGTATATGGCATGCTCTTTTCGACCAGACTCGTCATGTTGCCCCAACACACACCCCATTGAATTTTCTAACACGGTCAAATACATGATTAGAGGTCTTCCTTCAACTGGTGGCATCAGAATTGGAGGTTCTTGGAGGTACTTCTTGATTTTGTCAAAAGCTTCTTGACATTCATCATTCCATATCATCTCTTGATTTTTCCTCAGTAACTTGAAGATGGTTTTGCAAGTAGCGGTCAAATGGGAGATAAACCGGGCAATGTAATTCAAACGTCCCAAGAAACCTCTGACTTCTTTATCTGTACGGGGAACTGGCATTTCTTGAATAGCTCTCACCTTAGCCGGGTCAACCTCAATTCCTTTACCACTGACAATAAAGCCCAAGAGCTTACCGGATCTTACTCCAAAGGTGCATTTGTTCGGGTTCAATCTCAACTTGTATTTCTTCAACCTCTCAAACAGTTTGTATAAATGATCGAGATGTTCTTCTTCAGTATGAGATCTGGCTATCATGTCATCCACATATACTTCTATTTCATGATGAATCATATCATGGAACAAAACCACCATAACACGCTGGTATGTTGCCCCGACGTTCTTTAAACCGAATGGCATTACTTTGTAACAGAAAGTGCCCCATTGCGTCACAAACGTAGTTTTCTCCATGTCTTCAGGTGCCATCTTAATCTGGTTATAACCCGAGAATCCATCCATGACGGAGAATACCTTGTGTTGAGCGGTGTTATCTACCAGAACATCAATGTGCGCGAGTGGAAAGTCATCTTTGGGACTCGCTTTATTCAGATCTCTATAATCGACGCACATTCGCACCTTACCATCCTTCTTCGGTACCGGTACCACATTAGCAACCCATTGAGGATAAGAAGTAACGGCTAGGAAACCGGCGTTAAATTGTTTCATAACTTCGGCTTTGATTTTCTCGGACATTTCAGGACGCATGCGACGAACCTTTTGCTTAACAGGATGACAATCTTCCTTCATTGGCAAACGATGCACTACTATATCAGTATCCAGTCCTGGCATGTCTTCATAAGACCAAGCAAAAATCTCCATATAGTCATGTAACATTTGAATCAATCTTTCTTTGACACTGTTTTCCAAGCCCGCTCCTATTTTGACTTCTCTCTTGTCTACTTTTGTACCCAGATTTACAGTTTCAATTGATTCTTCATGCGGCTGTATAGCCCTTTCTTCTTGCAGTAACAGTCTGGCAAGTTCTCCAGGGACTTCACAATCTTCCTCACTTCCATCCTCGGCTTGGTAGATCGGATTTTCAAATTCATAATGAACAGTAGCAGAATTATTATCAACAGGATCCAGAGTGGATATGGATCTGCAATTTGTTACGTGAGTGTGTGTAAGAAAGCATAGCTTGTTTAAAAGATGACAGGAAAGATAAAGAGCGCAATATTTGAATGCAAAAAGTCCATTGATTTATTGAATATGGATATGCTTATGAAAATGACAAAACCCTTAAGAAATTAGCTATTTGTGCCCCGGGCATAGACACAATGCTTTAAGAAGTTCAATTGTAAAAATTAAAAATTTGCAACACTAAAATAGGCAATAACAATTACTCCTGACTAAAGGAAATCGGGATAGTGTCTTCAGCCTTCCAATTATTGAGTCCGTCACCAATTGTTGGGAAAATCCAGCTATCCAAGTCGCAATCGCTATCAGCATCTTCTGCAACATTAATATGATTTTTGACTATGTTTTCAGAGCTAAACCCCAGGCCGAATCTATCAGACTTGTACGGTACATTGATCAGTTGACCCCAGCCAGTACGCCCACCATCTTCAACCACGGCTTGAGCATCTTTCATAGAAATCATAGCAGGAGGAGCACGAATAACCTTGGGCACACGGGAAGTTGGCTTAACGACAGGACTGGTCGGAGGAACTACTTCAAATGACTGAGAAGGAGTCTCAAAGAATTCACCATCCATCTCGACGTATCTGAAGGTGTGCACACTACTGACAATATACTCTTCTTTTCCACACACAGTGACAATCTTACCCTCTATTGGATACCTCAGCTTCTGATGGAGAGACGAAGCCACAGCACTTGCCTCATGAATCCAAGGGCGTCCCAGCAAGCAGGAATAGGCAGGACGAATGTTCATTACGTGAAAGGTAGTGTTGAAGAATTGAGGTCCTATCTTGATAGGGAGAACCACTTCACCATGGACAACACTCTTCGCACCATCGTAAGCACGCACCACAACGTCACTAGGCTTCAGTTCAATGCTTTTACAGTCAAGTTTATCGAGCACAGCTTTCGGTAGCACGTTCAAAGAAGAGCCATTATCGATCAACACATGAGACAAGGTGATCCCCTTACACTCAATGGAGATATGTAGAGCTTTATTGTGATTCTTTCCTGCTGGTGTCAGGTCAACATCGGAAAAGCCTAGGCCATTGTCAACAGTCAGGTTAGCAACATAGTTTTCGAACTGATCGATAGATGTCTCCTGAGGTACATGAGTGATCTTCAGGAATTTTATCAATGCATTGGCATGAGATTCAGAAGATAACAACAAGGATAACATCGAAATTTTAGACGGAGTATGCCCCAACTGTTCTACCACATCAAAATCACTCTTGCGGATGATTTTCAGCATTTCTTCCATTTCCTGTTTGGCAACATCTTCGGTAGTAACTTCGACTGGTGTCCTTGACTGAGAAGGGTTGACTGGTTCCTTTCCTCGAGTTTCAGGGGCGGGAGGTGATATTTTTGGAGAGAAGATCCTCCCACTTCGAATAATTTTACTAGTCCCAACAATGTCATTATCAACTTGCTTTATGCCGTGGATGTAAACATCACCTCCATAATTCCACGGAATGGCTTTGCTTGAGGAATACGGTACTGGGTCAGGTGCAGTAGTAATTAGGGGAGCTACCTTGGGCTCAGCAGTAATCTTCACGGGCACTCTAGTAGCGGTAATCTTCACTGGAACTTTGGACCTAGCAATCACAGATATTTCTTCAACAGGGTTTTCCACCTTAGGAACCTTTTCGAAGAGAATTGTACGATCATCCATCAGTCGTTGAATACCATTTCTCAACTTCAAGCAATCATTGGGTCGGGGTATACAGAGATCGCAATCTTCAGCACAACCTGGAAATAAACCAGCTTGTAATAACTTCTTCTTGATGGTCAGAAGAGGAGATGCTAAGTCAGCTACATTGGTAATGTGAGAATTGTCATCCACAGCATTAACAGTCTTGTCATGATTAGGCATAGGAGCAGTGATGACATTAGGAGTCTCTGGAGGATCAAATTCAATTTCTCCAGCGTCGATCATATCCTGAATCTTATTCTTCAACAACCAACAATCATTTGTATCATGCCCGGGGCTATCGGAGTGATATGCACACCTGGCATTGGGATTATAACGAGGAGAAGTAGTGTTGGGATTTGCAGGAGGATCTCTGAGGGTGATTAAATTTGCCTTTAGCATACCTTGCAGTGCATGTGCTAAAGTCATATTGATCTTGGTAAACTGCCTTCTTGGCATGTCTTGTCTGTGCTGGAAGTTTTGAGATGGCGGTGCTGCAATCGTCACTGCTCCAACAGCATGGTCACGATTTTTCTTGTTATGACCCCTTTGACCATACACGGCATTTGATTCGTTCCTCCCCTGATAGGACTTTTTGGTGCTTGCAGAGGTAGCCGCCCGTATCTTTCCACTTCGAATGCCACTTTCAACACGTTCACCTGTTAATATAAGTTCAGTGAAACCCGATGATGAACTTCCCAATAGATGGCTGTAGAATGGGCCAGTCAGTGCACCCATGAACATGTCCACTAATTCTAGATCGGTCATAGGGGGTTTGACTCTGCCATCCAAATCTCTCCATTTTTGAGCATATTCTTTGAAGCTTTCTTTAGATCCCATAGTCATACTCTGCAATTGTAGCCGAGTAGGCGCCAATTCAGAATTATACTGGTAGTGCTTGTGGAAAGCTGTCGCTAAATCAGTCCAGGTGCGGATGTTAGAGCTCTCGAGCTGGTAGTACCACTCTAACTGTGTGCCAGACAGACTCTCTTGGAAGAAATGGATCCATAGCTTCCTATCAGTGGTATACGGCTGAATCTTTCTCACATAAGCTCTCAGATGCATCTGAGGACAAGACGCACCATCATACTTAGTGAAAGCGGGGACCTTGAATTTGCGGGGAATGACCACATCAGAGACCAGTCCCCAGCTGTCGAAATCCAGACCGGGCGCCTTCTGACCCTCCATAGCTAGCATACGTTCTTCCAGCAACTTATACTTATCATCTTTTGGAGAGTACTGTTCATTTTCATAATCTTCGTCGTCGTCCTCAGGGTTGAAGGTATCAACATTCTCCTCTTCCGAATCATTTTCTGTCTCCTCTTCTTGATGTTTCGGAATTCTAATCTTGACTCCTGCAGCCTGTCCTTTAAGCCTTCTTCCCGGGTTGATGTAACTCACAGCTTTCTTGTCTTTCTTCTGCTCGAGCAAGAGAGCCTTCAGCTCCTCCTGCCCCTTGGATAAGTTCAAGATCATCTCCTGGAATTGAATATTCTGAGCCTAGAGATCTTTGACAGTTTGTTCAAGAGCCATCTTTCTGTTTAGAAGGAAGACCGTGAGAACATTGATCTTTTAGAATACCTGTTATGCAATGTTATGTTATGCTATGCAATGTATGAAATGTTTTCAAGGACTTTTGGAATTTAACTTTGCGTAAACCACCAAAAAGAGGGAAACTTTGATTAATAATTTCTTTAATCAATGTTCATTACAAAAAGGAAATAATAAAAATACAATGAAAGCTCAAGTCTCCCAGGGACGACTTCTTTTTGGGCGAAGATATGCATTGAGTCTTCGTTCCATATTAAGCTGGCTGGTGAGCTCTAATACTTTCTTCCTTTCTGCACCGAACTGAGTTTCAAAAGTATCCCTTTCCTCTCTCAACTGGATCCAGGATTTCTTCAATTCTTCAACATTGGTAGGCATATCTGGATAAGGAATGATCTGAGGAGTACCTCCTTCAACTTTTGGTTCGACAATCAGCGGTCCGACTGCCAGATATGGCATGACAAGTTCACGAGCTCTTGCGCGTACCCATCTGCGATAAGGCTCCATAGGAATAGAGTTTTTCTTTCCTAAAGTGCTTCTTTTCACCATGCCCCAAGCTCGTACAAACCTTTGACAGAGACCTTGAGAATCGTTGTCATAGTTAAACACAGTGCCTTGGATAATTATTTCATGTGGACCATCTCTTCGAGCATAACCAAACTGACGTAGGGCTAAAGCTGGGTTATAAGTAATACCTCCCCTCATCCCCAGGAGCGGTACGTTAGGGAATTCTCCACAACGGTCAATGAGGATAACATCTTCTTTGAGATGAGGACACCAACGGATGTCTGAATGGGAGAGCGACATTATCCTTTGAGACCATTTCAGATTTTGCTCATTCTTCAAGACTGATTGAGGAAGGTGCGAAATAAACCACCTAGATAATAAAGGTATGCAGCACATGAGAGTCCCTTGTCTCTTCATAGTACGGGTGTGAAGGGAATGCAAAATGTCTCCAAGCAAGGTAGGTACAGGGTTATGAGTGAGAAATATCTTAATAGCATTCATGTCTATGAATTGGTCTGGATTAGGAAATAGCACCAAACCATAGATTAGTAGTGCTAGAACATCCTCGAAGGCATGGACATTCATAACCTTTAAGAATTCTCGGGCCTTATTTATCAGAAATTTGGCAAGTAAACCCTTAATTCCACTTCTTGTTACCCAATTGGTTTCAATGTCGGACTTTGTCATGTGTAAAGCTGCGGCAACTTCTTCAGACTTCGGAATCTTTTCTAAACTACTGAAAGGTGTTTGATCAAGGATAGGTATCCCAAGCAGCCTGGAGAATTCTTCTAGTGTGGGTACCAACTGATAATCTGGGAAGGTGAAGCAATGATGTTTAGGATCGAAGAACTGGAATAGAACTCTCATCATATCTTCTTTGAAACCAGTGGTAACCAAATTGAGGAGAGAACCATGTTTCTTGATGAACTGAGCATGATCGGGAAGTTCTGACACTAAATTCTTGAGTTGAGGAGAGATCGCTACAAAATTGATCCGGATGGTCTTCCTAGAAGCCATAGCCCTGTTACAGAGCAAAGTTAAATCCCTAAGTCCTTGAAATGGTTAGTACAATGTCATGATGTTATGATGTTATGATGTTATGATGTTATGATGTTATGTAAGTAACAAACACAAGCAAGTCACACAACAATCATTCCTAGGTTTTAAGGCTTCCATGAGTTCCATAGGTAAGTACCCTCCCCACTGAAGTTTGGTTGGTTCAACCTGTCCTAGAATAGTAACCGGGTTCTAGAAGGATCTCCAATCATTGACTTTCCTTTAAGTCCACTTCAGTGCAACACCAAGTGGTTGACCAAAGCTTCCCTAAAGTCCAATCTCAAAGAGTGTAGTATCGAGTCTCAACCAACCCCAGTCGGAACCGAAGTCAGTTATCTCACTACTTTCTAATGGCCAGGATGAGTCAATTAGGGTTCTAAAGGTCTGGTTAATGCTTTGATGACACCACGCAGACGCCAAATTTCTCCTCAAGTAAACATGAGGAACATCAGGACATCCAAGGTGTCACATTAACCGTAGCCATCATTTTGACCATTCCAGTATACGTCGGATAGTCGCGATGATCTATTTCTACTTACCTAAGGTACACTAGATCCGGGTGTAGGATCTTTCACTCAAGCATATAATACCCAAGCAATCCCTTAAAAGTAAATCAGACAATTCAAATAAGTGATCTTGTTTTTTTTTTTTTGTTTTTATTTTAAGGCAACCTCTCTTTAGTATCCCCAGCAGAGTCGCCAGTTCTTTCATACGGTGAACTGACTTTGTGTGTTTTTGCTTTGGAAAGCAAATGTCGCGGATAGCAAGAGTCGCCACCGACTTTTCTTTTATCCAAGAAGGAAAGGTGGAAAAGAACAGGAAAGACCTTAATTAGATTTTGGGTTCGGGAGGTACATTATACAAAGGGAAGGTGTTAGCACCCTTTGTATCCATGGTTATCCATGGGCTCTTAATTGCTTGATCACTTATGTTATTTTTCTTGTCCGAAAAAGTGTTTCTGAACTGCTTAGAAAATGTTTTTAAAAAAAAGAGTTTAACTTTGTAATGATTCTTGTACGAATGTATACAAAGTATTTATCTCGTTTAATTTTGAAAGCGGTTTAGAAAAATATAACTTGGCAATGATTCTAGTACGAATGTATACCAAGTGGTGATTTTCTAATAGATGTTTTGAAAAGTGTGAGGTGTGAAAAGTATTTTAAAATTGTGAGTCAGCATTTAAGAGTTATACCTACCCAAGGTCTTTATGGGCATTTCCTATCCTTATGAGGGTAAAACTGTCCTTACTATTGAGAAGTAAGTAGTTTTATCCTTTGGATGTAAAAGGGACATCGTAGGGTCATCGATTGGTCATTGAAGGGAACATTTGTAAGGATACCTTAGCATTCGAAGGGACGATCATCATTTAACCGTAGGCTACAACGACGGGTCATCGAGGGACAAAAATTATATATTCGCAGGCAACATCCGAGGGACTATGATTTATCTTATAGAGACATGATGATTTAACCGAAGGGTCTTTGCTAAGTGTATCCCCACATTCGCGGGACATGACCGTAACACCGTAATCGTGAGGCAACAAAGAGAGGTCC
This sequence comes from Lathyrus oleraceus, assembly GCF_024323335.1. Classification (NCBI taxonomy): domain Eukaryota; kingdom Viridiplantae; phylum Streptophyta; class Magnoliopsida; order Fabales; family Fabaceae; genus Lathyrus; species Lathyrus oleraceus. The sequence goes on from NC_066584.1 coordinate 297,634,980, forward strand.
AAGATCACATATTCAAAGGCAATATTTTATAATCAATTAGGTAATTAGGATGAATCTCCACATTAAAATCAATTAAGTAATTAGGATGAATCTCCACAAGGGTATCCCACAAATAAAGTGGAATACCTAGCAAGCTACCTTTTCCGGGAGTATGTGAACCCTTACAAAATTCAGCAAACAGGTCAGAATACAAAATCAGGGTGCAATCGAGAATTGCACCAAACAAAAGGAATCACAACAGTAATAGTGTCAGATAAACAATGCATGGTGATAATGAAACATGTCAGATGAGCAAAGATCAGAACAGAAAAATCAGCGATTGTCATGTTCGCTGCTGCCTCGCCTAGCGAAGGCCTAGCGAACACTCGCTATATGTTCGCTTAGCGATGTGCTAGCGAACAGCTGCGGGTTTTGAATTTTAGAACAGTACGATTTCAGCGAGCTCCAAACCCTATGGCATCCATTACAGAAATTACATGGTTAAACATTCAAGATATCCATACATACTTAAATCCACATGCAAAACTTAAGATGTTTTTATAAATTCAATCATAATGCCACATGTAAATTAAGAACATAAAGCGGGAATAGTAATGTAAACCTGTTTGCAATTGAATTGCAACCTTGAATTGGCAAGTCACTCTTAGGGTTGGCGCCGGATTGAGTTGGGCAGAGGTAACCTTTGTCCAGATGCGTCTCCTTCAGGGTTTCCTTTAGGGTTGCTCTGAATTCTCTGGGTTAGCCTCCAGGGTTTGTTATTCCTTCTCTCTGTCTCCGTCCGTTTCTGTCTGTCGTTCCCCCCTTTTTTGACTGAAGTTCTGATATTTATAATGCTTTTTGTGTGACCTAATGGGCTCAGAATGAAGCCCAAAATTTCTGGTATTCGCAAGCTTCGCTAGGCGAGTGGTGTAGCGAAGGGTTCGCTAGGAGAAGGATTTGCTCGCCTAGCGAGCAAGCCAGTTTAGGCCATTTTCCGGATTTGGCCACCTGTATGCTGGGTATTTGTTCCCTTAAGATCAATGTTTTGAAAAATAAGTTGGAGTGCCTTGAAAAATGTCTTGCAAGATTAACGGGCAAATTTTGGGGTATGACAGTTCACTAATGAACTTTTTGATCCAAACAACTTCCTTTGCTGCACTTGAGGCAGCAATATACTTGGCCTCGGTTGTAGAATTAGCAATTGTATCTTGCTTTAAACTTTTCCAGCTCACAACGCCATCGTTTAAGAAAAACACATAACCAGATTGCGATCTAAAGTCATCCTTATCTGTCTGGAAGCTAGCATCGGTGTATCCAATTACATCCAGCTCTTCCTGACCTCCATATATCAAGAATGAGTCCTTAGTCCTTCTCAAATACTTAAGGATATTCTTGACAGCTACCAAATGAGCATCACCAGGATCAGATTGGTACCTACTCGTTGCACTTAAAGCATACGAGACATCTGGTCGAGTACATAACATGGCATACATGATAGATCCTATTGCAGATGCATATGGAATCTTATTCATACGATCCCTTTCTTCCTTAGTTGAAGGGGATTGTGTTTTTGATAGACACAGGCCATGTTGCATAGGTATGAATCCTTTCTTGGAATCATGCATATTAAAGCGTCTCAACACTTTGTCTATGTACGTACTCTGACTTTGGCCAAGTAGTTTTTATGATCTATCTCTATAGATTTTGAATCCTAATATATAGGCTGCTTCACCTAGGTCCTTCATAGAAAAGCATTTTCCCAACCAAGACTTTACTTGTTGCAGGGTAGGGACATCGTTTCCAATGAGTAATATGTCATCTACATATAATACCAGGAAAAGGATCATGCTCCCACTAACCTTCTTGTAGACACAAGGCTCATCTTTGTTCTTGATGAATCCATATTGTTTTACTGTTTCATCAAAACGAAGATTCCAACTTCTGGAAGCTTGCTTCAATCCATAGATTGATCTTTGTAACTTACATATCTTTTGGGCTTCTTCTGGTATGTCAAATCCTTCAGACTGTGTCATATACACATCCTCAAGAAGATTCCCATTAAGGAAAGCAGTTTTGACATCCATCTTCCATATTTCATAATCATGATATACAACGATAGCAAGTAAAATCCGAACAGATTTAAGCATTGCAACTGGTGAAAAGGTTTCATCATAGTCAACCCCATGAATTTGTTTATATCCTTTTGCAACCAGTCTTGCCTTATAGGTATGTACCTTACCATCCATGTCAGTCTTCTTTTTGAAGACCCACTTGCATCCTATAGGGTTAACTCCTACAGGAGGCTCTACCAAGGTCCAAACTTGGTTTGTGTACATGGAATCCATTTCAGATTTCATGGCTTCTAGCCACTTCTCAGACTCGGGACCAGTTATGGCCTCTTGGTAGGTCACAGACTCATCTTGATCCATGAGTAATACATCACCTTGATCTATTATAAGATATCCATATCTCTCAGGTAGGTGACATATCCTGCTTGACCTACGTTGGTCTTGTTCTACTTGAGCAGGTTGCTCTTCCACAACTACTTGTGTTTCCTGCTCTAATTCCTCCATAGGTGTATCAATGCTTTGTGATTCTTGAATTTCTTCAAGCTCTACTTTCCTCCCACTGATTCCTTTGTAAATAAAATCCTTTTCTAGGAAAACTCCAGTTCGAGCGACAAACACTTTTCCCTCAGAAGGATTGTAGAAGTAATACCCTCTTGTTTCTTTAGGATACCCCATAAATAAGCATTTGTCAGATTTGGGCTCAAGCTTAGTTGAAATTTTTGGTTTCACATAAACTTCGCAACCCCAAATCTTCATGTAAGACATATGTGGTTTCTTACCATTCCATATCTCATATGGCGTCTTCTCAACCTTTTTGGATGGAACACGGTTAAGTGTGTAAGCTGCTATCAATAGTGCATGTCCCCAAAAGGAGTTTGGGAGATCGGCGTGACTCATAATGGATCGGACCATGTCTAACAGGGTTCGATTTCTTCTCTCAGATACACCATTCCATTGGGGTGTTCCAGGAGGAGTAAGTTGGGATATGATCCCACACTCTTTCAGATGGTCATCATACTCTAGGCTTAAATACTCACCACCTTGATCTGATCGAAGAGTTTTAATATTCTTACCTAGTTGGTTTTGTACTTCATTCTTGAATTCCTTGAACTTTCCAAAGGACTCTGATTTGTGTTTCATTAAATACACATAACCATATCTACTGAAATCATCAGTAAATGTGATGAAGTACTGAAAACCTCCTCTGGCTGGTATGTTCAGTGGTCCACATACATCAGTATGTATGAGAACAAAAAGATCATTAGCTCTTTCACCTTTTCCTATGAATGGAGACTTTGTCATCTTTCCAATTAAACAAGACCTGCATGTCTCATATGATTCATAATCAAAAGAGTCCAAGAGTCCATCTTTATGGAGTTTGGAAATGCATTTTTCATTTATGTGACCTAATCGACAATGCCAAAGGTAAGTTGGATTTAACTCATTAGGTTTCATCCTTTTATTATTAATGTTATAAATAGGCATTACAAGATCAAAGACATATAGTCCATTGTTCATTTGTGCAGTAGCATAGAATATATCATTCAAATAAATTGAGCAACAATTGTTCTTTATTATAAATGAAAAATCAAACTTGACCAAACAAGAAACGAAAATAATATTCCTGCTAATTGCAAGTACATAATAACAGTTCTCTAACTGAATTATTAAACCACTAGGTAAAGTCAATACATAAGTTCCTATGGCTAAAGCAACAACCTTTGCTCCATTGCCAACTCGTAGGTCAACTTCACCTTTTGCCAAAACTCTACTCCTTTTTAGCCCCTGCACATTGGTACAAATGTGAGAACCGCATCTAGTATCTAATATCCATGATGTAGAAGTAGATAAATTAGTTTCAATAACAAAAATACCTGAAGTTGAAGTCTCTACTCCATTCTTCTTATCTTCCAGGTACTTTGGGTAGTTTCTCTTCCAGTGTCCGGTCTTACCGCAATGGAAGCAGGTGTCTTCCTTTGCTATGCCTCCACTAGGCTTCAAAGCAGCAACAATGGGTTTGGGTTTGGCAATTTCCTTACCTTTCCCTTTATCACCCTGCTTGGTGGGTCTTTTGTTCTATCTCTTTCCATTTCCGATCATCAGAATGGACTTCCCTTTTGACTTCAGATTCGGCTCAGCAGTTCTTAACATGGCTAGCAGTTCAGGAAGAGATTTGTCCATATCATTCATATTGAAATTTAGGACAAATTGACTGAACCTATCTGGCAACGATTGCAAGATCAAATCAGTCGCAAGTTCCTTTCCGAGGGGAAAACCCAACCTCTCGAGGTTTTCCATATACCCGATCATCTTGAGCACTTGGGGACCTACAGGGGTTCCCTCAGCCAACTTACCTTGAAAAAGGGCTTTTGAAACTTCAAACCTTTCATGCCTTGCTTGCTCTTGATAGAGCATCTTCAGGTGTTCGATCATATCGAACGCTGCCATGCTCTCATGTTGCTTTTGCAACTCTGAGTTCATGGTAGCTAGCATGAGACAAGCAGTTTCATTGGCATCATCGACATGCTTCTTATAACCATCTCTTTCTTCCTTAGGTGCAGAACTAGGAGATTCCTCTTCAGGAACAGGTTTCTCCAAGACATACAATTTTCTATCATGTTTGAGGATAATCCTCAGATTTCGGTGCCAATCCAGAAAATTTGTCCCAGAAAATTTTTCCTTGTCAAGGATTGATCGCAAAATGTTGTTAGAGGTGTTTGTTTTCATGGTAATATACATGAAAATAATGAAAATATAAGTATCAATAACATATTTAATTAGGCCTTTAATTAAATATGCTCCCACTATTTTACTCAAAACAAATGACCCTCACCATTTGATTCGGAAAATCCTGTTGGAAGATTTTCTAGTGGGTCGAGATCCACATTTCACTTTGTTTTAAGTCCACGTAGGCGGATTACACAAAACTAGGTTATTTAGGTAGGAACTCCTTCCAATTGTATCTAATACAACTCTCGAATATTTTAGTTGGGTGAATAACTCCTTATTCCAATCCATCACATGGATCATTTCCAACTCTTGCTTCTAAACATATATAATCTTATTATAATTTGTTTAGTTAAGTTTGACCCATTGTTTTAGCAATTGGATATTACAATTAACCCATCGCACCTTATTAATATAGAACATGCACCTCGCGTAGGATAAACCTACATTATCTGATACTAGTCTTGATGAGTGCTAAAACTTGGAAAGCATAAACTTAATATTTAATTTGAGGGAATTTACAATTATTCTGATCTCACTGGTTTATTTATCATATAAATCGTCTCTCACATGCATCAATATATATTCACATGCATCAACATACATAATGAAACAGTTATGACCCCTAGCGCAATTGTTCTCCCAAGCCAATGAGAGAACCTAAGCTAACCTAATAACGATCTAAGCTTCTCTAAGCAAGATATTCAAGGTTGTCCTCCTTTGATATTGAATTCTTCTCTTTCTTCATAACATTACATTACATAAAAGAAACTCGTTTTACATACGAGCGAGTGAGACGAGAAAATAAGTTACATTATGAGATTAAAAGAGAGGCACGACACACAGGTCGTATTTTAAAAACCTAAAACAAAATAAAGGAAAACTAAGGCCATAACCGATCACCACAAGACAATAATAATAAACACATTATTATTATCAATTTTAATTCTTTTAATTAATTAAAACCAAATTAAATTTCGGCGACCGATCACACTACCCAGAGTTAGTCGAGGGTCCGCTGCTCGGTCAGTGGGACGGGGCTTCCGCTGACCGATCAGCAGACGGTGGTTCAGTGGCCAAAAGCTGACCGGTCCGCTGAGCGATCAGTGGCCAATTTTTTTAATGAACTATTCATTTGAAATCGACGTTGTTTTTCGCATCAACACTTGATACTTTAAAGCACAACTCTTGCGCAGTCACAACCCTAATCGCATAACTCTTTGACAACACAACCCTTGTTCCGTCATTAACCCTAATGCACCAATTTCAGACCGCCAAACACACCTCGATTGTTAATTCAGTATGATTTATCAACTAGTCATTGTTTCACCATACTAATGTCGGATCAAGAAGCAAACGACCATTGATCTCTCAAAGGAAAACAACATTAAGTGTTTGAATGAACGAAATAGAAACAGTATATCATATATACCATATTTTGCATTAGGATTACTTATATCATATATATAACTTGATCGATCTCAATTGCATAACCTATAGACGATCGATGTATCGCTGCTTCACCATACTAATATCGGATTCTGAAGCATAGTCAACATCAATCATCCAAATCGTACACACATGATGCCAAATTTAATTACTCATTTATTCTTTGATTCATTCTGTCTTTTAATCGTATTAATATAGAAAATATAGAAAAGAAACAGCTATCAGATGCATGGTTTCGTAAGTGGCTCTGATACCACTGAAGTAGAAGAGCGATCCAAAACACAACGAAATTTAAAATTTCTCCTTTAATGATCCTTACGAATGGGCATGATCAATGATAGAATCGTTACCTTTTGTGGCGATTGTAACCTTTGATGCAGATCTACGGAGTGATCACGAACGTTGAATGATGACAACGCCTCTACTCAGTCCACACGAACGGATTCCTTCAATCTCAGTACTAGCTGCTACGAATGAAGACTTTGAGTGAGAGTGAGAGAGAAACGAAATTGCAACTACACAAATGCTTCTACACAAGGGTTCTATTTATAGAACCACTTGTGTGGGCTGCAAGCTAAAAAGCCCACTCAAGTGTATGTGGCCCATATCTTATAATATGCCAAAATCACTTAAGCGCATGGTACCCTACCATATTTCGTATTCTACTTAAGTACACCGTATCTTACGATGTTCTACAATTCACTTAAGTGCACCGTATATTACGGTATTCCTTAGTTACTCTATCTCTCATCAATCCGTCCATTTGTGTGTGACCCTGTAGGTTTTCGCGGCATTGGCAATTATATTAAATCACTCATTTAACATGATAAATAATGAGCGGTATCTAACAACACATCACTGCTACCCAAGACACGAAAATATCATGTGATCTGACAAATCCTTTTATGATAATACTTATGTGTATAATTACCCTTTTGCCCATATGTCTATATTGAACACAAGGCATAGACCGTGTCATCCTTGTCCAGTTCAATATTGGGCCCATAGACATTTATCCTGTTACGCGGGATGGGCAAATTCCATCTAGGTCACTCATGTCTCTTACCATGCTTCGTGGAGTACCCATCAACTGTCTTTATGGTCATCTAGTTACGGACAATGTTTGATCCGCAATAAGGCACTCGACTCTACATCTAGGGTCCATAGTGGTTTCAGGTCGAAAGGTGGTATACACCATTATCACCATGAGAATAAATTATGACACTTTGCATAACATTCTATATAGTATTCTCATAGCGGGTTGAAATTCTGGTATCAGATATGAGATGTCGAAGGTAATGTCACGACACTAATATCTGAGTAAAACACACAGGATAAAGATAAAGAATAGTAATGCAAGAGACACAAGCAATTGTTAACCCAGTTTGGTGCAACTCACCTACGTCTTGGGGATACCAAGCCAGGAAGGAAATCCACTAAATAGAATCAGTTCAAAGACTCTCAGTACACTCCACAAGTTACAGTCTTTTTCACCTAATCTCTACCCGTGTGATTTCTACCTAAGAACTCTTAGATATAAGAACCCACTCACTCCCCCTCAATCACACCTGTGATTTTAAACAATAATTACTTATGAAAAGAAGACACTATTCAATAACACACACTTGATCTTACTTAGCAACTTCAATCAAGTAGACACACACTTGATCTTGCTTAACAGCTTCAATCAAGTAGACACACACTTGATCTTGCTTAACAGCTTCAATCAAGTAGACACTGTAGCGGTGTATTCGTCGCTATATGATTTATGGATTAAACCATAAGCAAAGCATACAATGAATTCGAGTCGCCACCGCACTTTTATTTATCCAAAGGACTGGCTAAAAAGCGAACAAAAGCCTAAGAAGTTTTACACGTAGAAAACTAATGAAAAGATCAGAGAGTCTGGGTAAGGGGTAAATTACGCAATGGGAAGGTGTTAGGCACCCACTACATCCTAGGTACTCCTAGGGAGCCCTTTTCACACTTGTTGTATAAAATTGTTATTTGTTATGAAATATTTATTGTGCAAACATGATTGGGATGATGAGAAAAGAATATACAATTTTTATTGTTTTTGTGTTCGAACGGATGAACCCGTTGCCTACGTACCTTCCATCAAAGGTAAGGATCAAAACGCCGTAGTTCGGCTAAAAGATTTCCAAAAGTTTTGTGAGTTCAATTTTAAACAATAGCACTTGAGGCTTTTCATTATCAATGGGAGAAAACTCGACCAAGACCAACATCCACCATGCGAGGATAGCTTCGACGTACTAGAGGGGTTAACCCTGTTTTCAGTACGAAAGTCTTATAGTCGACTCACTAAGGATAGGGTGAGGTTTACATCAACCACAATGATAATTGAAACCTATGGCTAATGCATGAAAACTTAGCAGGAATGGACAAAGCCAAAACAATTGAATGGGTGAAGTTAATTGGTTATGAGTGTTCATGAAAGCAGGGTCAAAGTATGGTTAAGATTGATTCAAAGAAGTATTATGAAAGGGAGTTTGAAAAATTCAAGGACTTGGGGTCCAGGTTTTTAATTTGAAAAAGCATGAAGATGTTTGCACAATATCTATCTCAAGTTTGAAAGTAATGTGTGAAAAGGTTTAGGACATAATGGGGATGAATGGATGAAAATGGATTGTAAAACTTCCTAGAATGTTCACCTCTTGAAATCATATTGAAGATGACTCCAGTGTGTCCTTTGGAATAGGCAATGAGCAACAACAAAATAAAGAAACAAGTGATACCGGATGCCACTCAATGGTCTTACTCCAATCTCACAAACAAAAGCGGATACCGGATACCAATAGATGGATTTACACCAATCTCCTAACAAAGAAACAAGGATGTCGGAAGCCAATAGCTGGACTTATTCCAATCTCCTAAAACAAAACAAAACTTGGATACTGGATGTCAATCTGTCTGGGCTTATACCAATATCCAACATATGATCATAGGAAAGCAAAGGCCAACTTGCAGGGACTTACAGTTGCATCCTCACATACAACAAATGCAAATGCATCAAGCAAAGAGAAGATGAGTGGCCAATGAGATGGTCTTATACTCACTTCCATATCATAGGAACAGTGGCCAAAGGATGGTCTTACAATTGTCCTCAATGGGCAATCAACAAGGATATATCACAAAGACAAATGAGATGATCATGCACTAATGAGCAATTAATGATGATAAATGCACAAAGCATGCAAGCAAACATGTGTATATGAGGTGAGCAATCAATCAATCAAAGGCATTCAGCACACACTATAACCAAACAATCAGGCTCACACAAAGGGTTAGGCATTGAAGCCAACTGGAATAGGGTTAATGGTGCTCTTAACCTTGCCATTGAGGGGCTAAGGTGAAGTAGATGAAAAGATATGAGGGGTGTGCCTCATTGCTCTTATCCCAGGTCAGGGAGAGCATTGAATATCAGAAGGTGTGGGAGTTCAGAAAGTAGGAACTCTCTCCACAAGTTAGACTCGATAGATCTTGGGTTTTTACTCACTATGCATCAACACATGTGGTGTGAGCAAGGTGAGTGACACACAGAATAGTAGGAGATAGGTTGCATATCTCTTGGATTCTACCAATTTCCTTATTTAAAGGACTTTTCCTGCTTGGGACAAATGTAAACACACACAAGCATTGCCTCTTAAGGAGGACTTCAGACAGTTGCCTGGCCAAGTAACAGGCCAGGTCTTCCAGACTACATGAAGATAAGGAATTATACCTCAATGCAAATTGCTATTAAAGCAAAGCAAAGCAAGTTCTTAAAAGAACTAAGCAACTAAGGGTACCTGAAACCAGTCAAACAGAATCAGTACACAACTCAAAGTCAAACCAAAATAAGATAGGGATCAACAGTCAACACAATCAGTTAAAGGTGCAATGCACAAGGCTCAAAGCATGTGCGCCAAGCAACCTACAAAATAAACAAGTTAGTCATGATAATCAATCAAGCTCAATCAATTTGTATTGGTCTCTTTGGGAATTTGTTGCTTAACCTGAAACAACAAACTTAAACATGAGCAACATGACCACTAGGACAAGCCTAGGGTCAAAAAGAGATGAGAAAGTCAAAACAGCAAGTGACAAATGTCCAAAGTCATGTTTAAACAATCAAGAAACAAACTCAATTGGTTTCATGTTCATATCATTCACCATCATCATTTTATAAGCAAATTAGGTCAAAGCATGGCATATTGAAGCTCATTGAAGTCAACAGAATGATTTAGCTCAAAACCAATCTCAAACATCTCAAACAATTCTCAAATAATTCATGATCAAACATCATCCATAACATGATAATCATATCAAATTTCAGCTCATTTGGATCAAGGGAAGTAGGTCAATGAAAATCAGAAAGGCAAGGCAAGTTCAAGCATGCTCAAAGAAGTCAACCAAACATGCACCAACTTCAATAAATCATAAAACAGTGACAACATATGAGAAATGAATGGGACTAAAACCATGATGAACCTTAAGATGTCTACTAATCACATGTCAAATTTCAAGTTAATCCAATAAAGTATGAGAATTTCACAAATCATATGAGAACATGTGTCACAAAAAGTCAACATATGACCAAACAGGGGAGAAAATCCCAAACAAATAGGAAATGCCATCAATAATTCCAGAAAAATTCACATGTAAACTAGACATCCACAAGTATGTTCATGCAAAAATTCAAGCCAATTTGAGTTCAAGAAGCATGGTAATAGAAATCATGAAGTTGGACATCAATGGTGTGACACAAATTGTCACACCCTAATTCAAAAAATCATAACTCCACAACCAGCAATGATAAAATCACAAACTCTACACCAAAATCACCATGAATGTGTCTAGTTTAAGCACAAAAAATTTGGGAAGCATTGGATAATGTATCATCATTTCACAATTGATTTGGTAAGACATACATAAAACGGACACATATGACAAACCCTAGCACATTTTAAAATCCACACATGCAAAAAATCTGGAAAAATCATGATAAAAAACTAGAGATCAAGATTAACATTTTGCAAAAAAATCCCATGAATTTTGGATCAAAATTGATTGACTTATGATTTTTGGAAGATTGGTGCATCAAATGGAATAAAAATTGAAAGATAAAATGATTTAAATGAAATAATTAAAAACCGGTGGCAATTTGGTAAATAATGGGCTCACTAAGTGAAACGCTGCGTTTCACTTAGTGAGGTGTCACGCTGCAATTCGTGCATGGCAATGGTACAGTGTTTCCATGCAAAACAAAAATGCAAAACAGCCAAACACGGGAATTCTGGAAACATTTCTAGGGTTTATGTGTACAGTACTCATGTTCATCATCTCCAACAAATCGTGAAAATTTTTTCTCCCAGAAGTGGAAAGTAAGCATACCAATCGAATCAGCAGACAACATACATCAACATTCCAACAACCATTTTCATTAAATCATGCTAACAAGGATGAATCATGCAAAAACATATTTATCAACACAACTTTGAATCCAAATATCTCTCTCAATATCCAACCATTTTTAATGACTCAAAGCTCATTGTGACCAGCAAAACAAGATCTATCTAAAGCATGGCATGATTTTGGAAATAGAGAGATTCGAAACCTTACCAAGTTGGAAGCACAGTGATGATCCAGGTGTTGTTTGGCTATGATGTGTAGAAACAGATGTTCAATGAAGTTTGTAGTGATGAATGAATGAAGGGTTTCAGCTCAGCAACCTTTGAAAATGCTCCAATCGAAATCTGCCATGGAAGGAAGCTTCAATGGAACAGTGCTTTCCTTTGATTACAGTTGAGATGAAGGGCTGGCAAATGCTTCCAAGAGGTTTAAAGATGATGGCACCAAGCTCAGGACACGAGTTCCTTGAAGTTTTTCAGTAAAAGTTCAGATGGAAAAATGAGAGAGTTTTAGAGAAAAATAGTTTTTGGTCTGTTTTGGTGAAAGTGTGCTAGGGCTTTTCAGCAGAAAAAGTGATATATGTACTCTGTTTAAGGTTTGTTAATCATGGTTAATGGAAAATGTAATCTCAATTTGCTAATTGGAGTGTTTTTGCTAATTGATGGATTTCCACTCATGTTACATGTCCATGTGCTATCAGCTGCGAATTGGGCCTTGGACAAACTCCAAATGTGATTTCTGAACTTTTTCAATTGGTAAAATGGATTGGAAATGGTTAATTTGCAAAGTCACTTTTTCACCTCACTTAATTTAATTCAAACCACTTTAAAAATGCCATTTTGCTTGGTTTAGTTTTGGTAAAATGTGATGAAAAATTTGGATAGAGCACATCAAATAGGACTTGTAGCAAAAAACCCCACCCAATTTGGCCAAATGGTTTGGAAGATATGCCACTTTGAAGTTCAAAAATTCTTGAGAATGATTTGATCATAACTTGCCAACCATAAATGGGAATTGAGTGTTCTTGGACTTTTTGAAAATGGGAGAACAAGATCTTCAACTTTCATGTTGGGCAAGAATTCATTTGAAGCTTGTATGATGATGTAATGTTGAGGAGAAGAAGTTTCCATTTTTGGCAAATTCCAATTACAGGTCAACTTTCTATTTTTGGAAATTTCTTGTCTGACTTTATTTTCTTCAATGTGGATGCTTGACATGTTATATGAGGCTTATATGGACATGAATGAGACCTCTCAGACCAATTCCCACCATCAAATCACTGATTAAATGCACAGTTGACCAAGGTTGACTTCAGTTGACTTTGCTAGGGTTTTGGCTGACTGAACCATGTTCTGATGAATTTCAAGCCCCTACCACTTGATATCCTGATCCAAAATGATGTCACAACTCATATGAACTCTTGATGAATGATCATGGTGCCCAAATTCTTCAAGAATGGCCACCACCTATCTCAATGACTGACTTTGACTGATTTGACCTAATTTGCTTCATCTGCAAGTAACATGGTTAGCTGACAATATTTTTGTACTTTTGGTTAATAAACAGATGAAAAGCAATGATATACAAATGCAATACATGCTTGGTGATCAAGAACCACACTCACAAGGTACCCACCCACTAGGAGGGAAGCTAGGGCATGCAATGATCCTTGAGGCCATGATATGATATGATATGGGCCATGAGGGATCTTGGGGACAAAATTGGGGTCTTACAGATGCCCCTATTTAAGGTCATTCTAGCCGGAGAAGTGAAGTTTAGAAATCTTCATCTTGACGCGGTAGAATGGGCTTAAATAACAGTAATGAGACAAATTTTGGTCCCTAAGAGACCTCATGATGCAAATGTATGCATGCAAAAGACACAAACTCTCTGGGGAATATGGTTCACACAGAAGAAAGACGATCCATCGGAGTAATACACTCACCAGGAACAGAGACTCTAACAAGACTCTTGTTGGGGATAGTAAAGAAAAAGAATGCGTGAGCAGGACACGACTTCAAGTTGGGGAAAAACAAAACTGACACAGCGTGAACAAGACACGACTCTGATTAGGGTAACAGAAATCAGACTGGAGACCTCACTGGGGAGTGAAGGACTCACACTGGGGAAAAGAAAATTCCAAAGGAAAATAAATCCATTGGAGAGACACAAGCTGACTCCTGGGGAGAAGCAACAGAAAACTTCACTGAGGAAGTACCAAAGAAATGAGGTGTTACCGGTATAAGGGCAACAAACTCAGGAAGAATGAATATCTAAGACCGGTATAAGGGTGAGAGATATCAATCGACCAAACATCTGAGAAAGACCTGAAAAAGGTACATAAACTCAGGAAAATCTGACTCCACAGGGGGACCGAGGTCATAATAGGGAGCAGAAAGGAAGGAACACCAGGGATACCGAGGTATATAATAGGTGATCTACCGAAAACGTGAATTGGTATATATGCCAAAAACACTCATCATCCGGAACACAAACTGGTTAAAGGATGGATATTCGATTCTACAAAGAATACGAATCTTGCTCAGCTGGGGAAAATCAACAAAGGATTCCAACTAAAGAGCGCATGAGAAATATTATTCATTACCGGCAGACCGTGAATAATATACTCGAAAGGAAAAGACACCAGAGATACCGAAGTATATAATAGGTGACTAACCAAAGCGTGAATTGGTGTGTGTTCCAAAACACTCATCATCCTGAAGAGAGCGAAAGCAAACTTGTTTATAGGATGGATATTTGATTCTGTAAAGAATGCAAATCTTACTCAGTTGGGGAAACAAACAAAGTGTTCGACAAAAGAGTGCATGAGATATATTATCTATAGCCATCAAAACGTAGATAATGTACTCGCATGGAAAATTATCCTGAACCGGGTTGTAGGTTGTTTATAGGATAAAATCCGAAATCGTGAATTGGTTCGTGTTCCAAAACACTCATCATCCTGAAGAAAGCTAGAACAGCAGACTTGTTTATAGGACGGACGTTCGATTCCACAAGGAATACAAAACTTACTCTGCGGAGAAAAAACAATCAAAAGATTGACCCAAGAGTGAACGAGATATAATATCCATTGCCGTCAGAACGTGGATAGAATACTCACATGGAAGATTATCCTGAACCGGGTTGTAGGTTGTTTATAGGATAAAATCCGAAATTGTGAATTGGTTTGTGTTCCAAAACACTCATCATCCTGAAGAAAGCTAGAACAGCAGACTTGTTTATAGGACGGATATTCGATTCCACAAGGAATACGAATCTTACTCGACTGGGGAAGACAATCAAAAGATTGACCCAAGAGTGAACGAGATATAATATCCATTGCCGTCAGAACGTGGATAGAATACTCACATGGAAGATTATCCTGAACCGGGTTGTAGGTTGTTTATAGGATAAAATCCGAAGACGTGAATTGGTTTGTGTTCCAAGACACTCATCATCCTGAAGAGAGCGAAAGCAAACTTGTTTATAGGACGGATATTCGATTCCACAAGGAATACGAATCTTACTCGACTGGGGAAGATCAACAAAGGACTCCAACCAAAGAGCGCATGAGACATATTATTCATTACCGGCAGACCGTGAATAATACACTCGAAAGGAAGAGACACCAGAGATACCGAAGTATATAATAGGTGACTAACCAAAAAGAGAGACAATTGATACCAAGCATACGGGTAAACGAAAGACAACTCAAAGGATAAATTGCAAGCATCCGGAAATTATCCGACAACAAAGAAATATTCGATTCCGCAAAGGGAAAAAGCGAATCTTACTCGACCAGGGAAACACAAAAGGCTTCGACTGAAGAGTACATGAGATATATTATTCATAGCCGTCAAAACGTGAATAATAACCTCGCATGGAAGATTATCCTTAACCGGGTTGTAGGTTGTTTATAGGATAAAATCCGAAAAGAAAGGCATCGGGATACCAAACTAGGTATATAATGATGAACAATCAAAGGGAGCAACAAACATTACCAACAAGAGGGTAAATGAAATAAGGCTCGCTGGGAATGCATTGATGAAAATCAATGATCTGGGGAACACAATTCACTGACAAAAGGTGAAAGGACCCGCTGGGGATAAAATTGCTAGCATACGACAATTATCCACAAAAGACTTGCTAGGGATATAAGTGCTTATCTGAGCAACTTATCCAAGCGAAGGGTGGATCAACATCAAGTATTGAATGAAGATAACCACAAAGAGGGGATTGTCATCGGTTGGGATGAACAACAAAATTAACTCTGCAAGGCTTGACCTTCTTATCGAATGCTTTCTTCATTCTCTGCTGATATAACTGACCATGGCACATGGCAGTTAATCGCTTCTCTTCAATCAGATTCAATTGGTCATAACGACTCTGCATCCATTCAGCATCAGTCAACTAGGGACTTAAAGGTATAATTTTTCTTTTGAAGAAATCTTGAAATTTTTTTGCTGATTTTTGATTTTTCTTATTCTTTTCACCCTCTTCTCTTTTTATTTATTTATTTATTATTTATTTTTTTTGCATTTGCAATGCCCCAGTTTGACTGTTTTGCTGATTCTTATGATACAGCTGAATGAGTTCCTTTGGTGCTCAAGAAGGCGGGTAATCTCATCAGGAATCCCCTTCAACATCATCTTCCTCTGCTTCGAATACAAAGAATTCAAGATTGGGAGATGGCGTTGGATCATTATGTTCAATGGGTTTAGAAATCCCTGCATAATGATTCTGGATAATGAAAAGCTTTTGAATTTTAAACAAGCAAATCATTTATGCAGATGAAAAAGCTGTTTTCTTGTTTTTCATGGTTTTTTGTGATCACCGATTTCATGCAAAAAAGCAAAAAGTGAAAACAAAGGAAAAACAAATGTTTAACAATGCATTAATTGAATGAAAACATCATTGTATTAAATGCTGCCAACAATGTCATCACTTCTCCTTTTGGCATGGGAGAAGGGTTTTAAACAAAGTGAACAAATCACGCTGACTTATGAATGACCGTAGGAACATCCACAGCGACCCAATTGTGGCAGACAACACCAGGTATGATGAAATTGTTCAGATCTTCTGCATCCTCTTCCAAGATAGCAGCAACTTCTTCCTCAGGTTGATCATCATGGATGAATCCTCCACTCTTGAACAGACCTTGCTCATTACATGCCCCAGAACAGTAGCCAATGCCAGCCCGGGATCGGTTAACCAGGAATAAATCCATCAACAGTACATAGTCTGGCAAATATCTCCCTGAGTTCACAATTCTCTTGCTCAGGATGATCCATCAATCTGGCAGAATCGGCTCTGGTATAGTACCGGCGAAGTGCGCCTTCAAAATAAATGAAGATCGCAGGGTCAGACCACAGGACGGGAGACCGGAACAAAACACCCGCTTATGCAAATGATGCATGAAGTGTTTATGCATATGCTTGTTTTTTTTATTTCAAAGGAACTCGAAGGTTTTATTTGCAAACTTTGAAATATTAACATTTTGATCGTATATGAGAACATCCCATCAGATATATCAGGTGAAAAAATTTTCCCGGTTTTTTCATGTTTGAAATTTTTTGCAAATAAACTCCTTTGAGTTCCTTGAAAATTTTCTTTTTTTCTGATGATATGGATGCAGATGGATGCATGGATGCATGAATGCAACAACCACACTCAAGGATCAAGCAAGGCACACCAAACAAAGGTCGTGGGAAAGCTCATTGTATCCCTAATATCAATCATCCATTTTGATGGATTTAGGTTTTCACCTTATCGACACCTAAGTTCCATTGATATTAACGGTACATGAACCGGCTCGGACATCCTTAATATCAACCATCCTTTTTGGGGGATTTAGGTTTTATACCTGATCAACGCCCAGGTTCCATTGATATTAAGGTTGTCTGAACGACTCAACCACGAATCACGGGTTTGCTGAGAGTCACGAGCATGGAGTCTCGGTTAAGAACCACCCAAAGGGAGTGTACTAGGGTTTAAACCTGCCAGACATGTTCTACCAGAGGTTCCCATAATCATCGTTCCATCTTTCAAATATTATCGGAGGAACGAATACTCGTATTCCAAAAATATTCTTAAGAGAAACTCTTATGAGTGTAGTATCGCGTAACAATCGCATCAGAACTTACATCTGAACGACCACCGCACTACGTTCCTAAAAATAGGCCAAGATGGGTTTGGTAAACTACGGTCCTTGGCTTCTGCGGCACATGATTGAAAGAATAATGCCTAACCACAAATAACTTGTGTGACATTATTAATCCAACATGACCTCCACCAAGTGAATGGACTCGCAAGTCAACTGGCTAAGGAATACTCCACACCAGTCAACAAGACTATGCCATTCTCCTATCCTAGAGTGCACTCGAGTTCGGGTACAGAACTCATCTCACAGATCACCAAAGCAAACAGCAATTGTATATCAAGCAATTCAAACATTACAATCAATACAGTCATCCCAAATGGTACAAAAATATGTCATATAACAAATAACAATATAGCACAACAAGGGTGAAAAGTAGGCAATACAACCAGGGATTGTGTTCTCCCCAGCAGAGTCGCCACTTTTCTGTAGCGGTGTATTCGTCGCTATATGATTTATGGATTAAACCATAAGCAAAGCATACATTGAATTCGAGTCGCCACCGCACTTTTATTTATCCAAAGGACTGGCTAAAAAGCGAACAAAAGCCTAAGAAGTTTTACACATAGAAAACTAATGAAAAGATCAGAGAGTCTGGGTAAGGGGTAAATTACGCAATGGGAAGGTGTTAGGCACCCACTACGTCCTAGGTACTCCTAGGGAGCCCTTTTCACACTTGTTGTATAAAATTGTTATTTGTTATGAAATATTTATTGTGCAAACATGATTGGGATGATGAGAAAAGAATATACAATTTTTATTGTTTTTGTGTTCGAACGGATGAACCCGTTGCCTACGTACCTTCCATTAAAGGTAAGGATCAAAACACCGTAGTTCGGCTAAAAGATTTCCAAAAGTTTTGTGAGTTCAATTTTAAACAATAGCACTTGAGGCTTTTCATTATCAATGGGAGAAAACTCGACCAAGACCAACATCCACCATGCGAGGATAGCTTCGACGTACTAGAGGGGTTAACCCTGTTTTCAGTACGGAAGTCTTATAGTCGACTCACTAAGGATAGGGTGAGGTTTACATCAACCACAATGATAATTGAAACCTATGGCTAATGCATGAAAACTTAGCAGGAATGGACAAAGCCAAAACAATTGAATGGGTGAAGTTAATTGGTTATGAGTGTTCATGAAAGCAGGGTCAAAGTATGGTTAAGATTGATTCAAAGAAGTATTATGAAAGGGAGTTTGAAAAAGTCAAGGACTTGGGGTCCAGGTTTTTGATTTGAAAAAGCATGAAGATGTTTGCACAATATCTATCTCAAGTTTGAAAGTAATGTGTGAAAAGGTTTAGGACATAATGGGGATGAATGGATGAAAATGGATTGTAAAACTTCCTAGAATGTTCACCTCTTGAAATCATATTGAAGATGACTCCAGTGTGTCCTTTGGATTAGGCAATGAGCAACAACAAAATAAACAAACAAGTGATACCGGATGCCACTCAATGGTCTTACTCCAATCTCACAAACAAAAGCGGATACCGGATACCAATAGATGGATTTACACCAATCTCCTAACAAAGAAACAAGGATGTCGGAAGCCAATAGCTGGACTTATTCGAATCTCCTAAAACAAAACAAAACTTGGATACTGGATGCCAATCTGTCTGGGCTTATACCAATATCCAACATATGATCATAGGAAAGCAAAGGCCAACTTGCAGGGACTTACAGTTGCATCCTCACATACAACAAATGTAAACACACACAAGCATTGCCTCTTAAGGAGGACTTCAGACAGTTGCCTGGCCAAGTAACAGGCCAGGTCTTCCAGACTACATGAAGATAAGGAATTATACCTCAATGCAAATTGCTATTAAAGCAAAGCAAAGCAAGTTCTTAAAAGAACTAAGCAACTAAGGGTACCTGAAACCAGTCAAACAGAATCAGTACACAACTCAAAGTCAAACCAAAATAAGATAGGGATCAACAGTCAACACAATCAGTTAAAGGTGCAATGCACAAGGCTCAAAGCATGTGAGCCAAGCAACCTACAAAATAAACAAGTTAGTCATGATAATCAATCAAGCTCAATCAATTTGTATTGGTCTCTTTGGGAATTTGTTGCTTAACCTGAAACAACAAACTTAAACATGAGCAACATGACCACTAGGACAAGCCTAGGGTCAAAAAGAGATGAGAAAGTCAAAACAGCAAGTGACAAATGTCCAAAGTCATGTTCAAACAATCAAGAAACAAACTCAATTGGTTTCATGTTCATATCATTCACCATCATCATTTTATAAGCAAATTAGGTCAAAGCATGGCATATTGAAGCTCATAGAAGTCAACAGAATGATTTAGCTCAAAACCAATCTCAAACATCTCAAAAAATTCTCAAATAATTCATGATCAAACATCATCCATAACATGATAAGCATATCAAATTTCAGCTCATTTGGATCAAGGGAAGTAGGTCAATGAAAATCAGAAAGGCAAGGCAAGTTCAAGCATGCTCAAAGAAGTCAACCAAACATGCACCAACTTCAATAAATCATAAAACAGTGACAACATATGAGAAATGAATGGGACTAAAACCATGATGAACCTTAAGATGTCTACTAATCACATGTCAAATTTCAAGTTCATCCAATAAAGTATGAGAATTTCACAAATCATATGAGAACATGTGTCACAAAAAGTCAACATATGACCAAACAGGGGAGAAAATCCCAAACAAATAGGAAATGCCATCAATAATTCCAGAAAAATTCACATGTAAACTAGACATCCACAAGTATGTTCATGCAAAAATTCAAGCCAATTTGAGTTCAAGAAGCATGGTAATAAAAATCATGAAGTTGGACATCAATGGTGTGACACAAATTGTCACACCCTAATTCAAAAAATCATAACTCCACAACCAGCAATGATAAATTCACAAACTCTACACCAAAATCACCATGAATGTGTCTAGTTTAAGCACAAAAAATTTGGGAAGCATTGGATAATGTATCAATATTTCACAATTGATTTGGTAAGACATACATAAAATGGACACATATGACAAACCCTAGCACATTTTAAAATCCACACATGCAAAAAATCTGGAAAAATCATGATAAAAAACTAGAGATCAAGATTAACATTTTGCAAAAAAATCCCATGAATTTTGGATCAAAATTGATTGACTTATGATTTTTGGAAGATTGGTGCATCAAATGGAATAAAAATTGAAAGATAAAATGATTTAAATGAAATAATTAAAAACCGGTGGCAATTTGGTAAATAATGGGCTCACTAAGTGAAACGCTGCGTTTCACTTAGTGAGGTGTCACGCTGCAATTCGTGCATGGCAATGGTACAGTGTTTCCATGCAAAACAAAAATGCAAAACAGCCAAACACGGGAATTCTGGAAACATTTTTAGGGTTTATGTGTACAGTACTCATGTTCATCATCTCCAACAAATCGTGAAAATTTTTTCTCCCAGAAATGGAAAGTAAGCATACCAATCGAATCAGCAGACAACATACATCAACATTCCAACAACCATTTTCATTAAATCATGCTAACAAGGATGAATCATGCAAAAACATATTTATCAACACAACTTTGAATCCAAATATCTCTCTCAATATCCAACCATTCTTAATGACTCAAAGCTCATTGTGACCAGCAAAACAAGATCTATCTAAAGCATGGCATGATTTTGGAAATAGAGAGATTCGAAACCTTACCAAGTTGGAAGCACAGTGATGATCCAGGTGTTGTTTGGCTATGATGTGTAGAAACAAATGTTCAATGAAATTTGTAGTGATGAATGAATGAAGGGTTTCAGCTCAGCAACCTTTGAAAATGCTCCAATCGAAATCTGCCATGGAAGGAAGCTTCAATGGAACAGTGCTTTCCTTTGATTACAGTTGAGATGCAGGGCTGGCAAATGCTTCCAAGAGGTTTGAAGATGATGGCACCAAGCTCAGGACACGAGTTCCTTGAAGTTTTTCAGTAAAAGTTCAGATGGAAAAATGAGAGAGTTTTAGAGAAAAATAGTTTTTGGTCTGTTTTGGTGAAAGTGTGCTAGGGCTTTTCAGTAGAAAAAGTGATATATGTACTCTGTTTAAGGTTTGTTAATCATGGTTAATGGAAAATGTAATCTCAATTTGCTAATTGGAGTGTTTTTGCTAATTGATGGATTTCCACTCATGTTACATGTCCATGTGCTATCAGCTGCGAATTGGGCCTTGGACAAACTCCAAATGTGATTTCTGAACTTTTTCAATTGGTAAAATGGATTGGAAATGGTTAATTTGCAAAGTCACTTTTTCACCTCACTTAATTTAATTCAAACCACTTTAAAAATGCCATTTTTCTTGGTTGAGTTTTGGTAAAATGTGATGAAAAATTTGGATAGAGCACATCAAATAGGACTTGTAGCAAAAAACCCCACCCAATTTGGCCAAATGGTTTGGAAGATATGCCACTTTGAAGTTCAAAAATTCTTGAGAATGATTTGATCATAACTTTCCAACCATAAATGGGAATTGAGTGTTCTTGGAATTTTTGAAAATGGGAGAACAAGATCTTCAACTTTCATGTTGGGCAAGAATTCATTTGAAGCTTGTATGATGATGTAATGTTGAGGAGAAGAAGTTTCCATTTTTGGAAATTTCTTGTCTGACTTTATTTTCTTCAATGTGGATGCTTGACATGTTATATGAGGCTTATATGGACATGAATGAGACCTCTCAGACCAATTCCCACCATCAAATCACTGATTAAATGCACAGTTGACCAAGGTTGACTTCAGTTGACTTTGCTAGGGTTTTGGCTGACTGAACCATGTTCTGATGAATTCCAAGCCCCTACCAGTTGATATCCTGATCCAAAATGATGTCACAACTCATATGAACTCTTGATGAATGATCATGGTGCCCAAATTCTTCAAGAATGGCCACCACCTATCTCAATGACTGACTTTGACTGATTTGACCTAATTTGCTTCATCTGCAAGTAACATGGTTAGCTGACAATATTTTTGTACTTTTGGTTAATAAACAGATGAAAAGCAATGATATACAAATGCAATACATGCTTGGTGATCAAGAACCACACTCACAAGGTACCCACCCACTAGGAGGGAAGCTAGGGCATGCAATGATCCTTGAGGCCATGATATGATATGATATGGGCCATGAGGGATCTTGGGGACAAAATTGGGGTCTTACAGACACACACTCATGCTTAAAAGCATAGAGTGACAAATTATAACTCATAAATCAGACCAATTCAATCATCTATGGATGAATTGAATGGCTTACAAGTCACACGACCAAACAAGACACAAACCCTTATTCTCTTTCAATATTTTGCTCTGTATTGGTTATGTATCAAATCAGGTTTTCCATGTCCTATTTATAGAAGCATTTAGCTGGGCTTGGACATCTTGGAAACCCTAAAACTATTTTCCAATTAAATCTTCTCATGACAGCTGATTAGATCTCTTTGGAAAATAAGTAAATCAGGTTGTAATTAATGATTGAATGCGCTTGCAAATAAGATCTTCAATCATACATAGATTTCCATTAAATGCGCAATCACATAACACATAACATTCACCCTGAATGTTTTGAGTACAGATGTCATGACATCGGGTCTGACATCCTGGAACAATCCTGCATAATTCCATTTTAAATATCTAGCAGGTACATAATATCAGATGTCATGACATCGTGAATGACATCCTGAAACAATCCTGCATAATTATGTTTTTAAACTCCAGTAGGTACAAGATATCTTATGTTAAGACATCACATGCAACATCTTGTGAACACTCTTTGTTTTACCAAAATTGCTGCCAACACTTAGAACCAACAAACTCCCCCTTTGGCAAATTTTGGCTAAAATATATATTTGTCCATTTTGTTCACAAGAAAAACACATCAGCAGTTAAACAGCATAACAACAATTTAAGCAGTAGCATAAGCAAACAGAATAACTAGCTATAATAGCAACTAGTAAAAGACACAAATGCCAAGGGTACTTCTTCTCCCCCTAAGTCTGTACAACACAGACATCTCCTTTAACAATAACAACACATGTAACAACAACACCTGTAACAATCAGAGTCTGACATCTGCTTCAACATCACCTCAAACATCTCCTTCAATAATAGTTGTTCATCTGTTCAGCTACACCAGCACATACATCTCCACACAGCTCCACATATTTAACTGCTCCACATAATCACTTCTCCTCCTTTTTAGTCAAAATAGATCAAAGGTGACCAATTAGACAAAATAAATGTTAATCAGCCTAGCAGAGAATGTCACAAGAGATGTTATAACATATAAAATGTTAAAACAGAATTGTTAGGAGATACAAACCATAATTATACACAACTGTAATAGCTGATATAATTAGAAATCCATGGAACTCATTAAGAGCCCAAATATTACATCAAGGCATCAGTAAGGACTGCCACAAATTACAAACATTTCAACAGAAAAACAACAAATTCTTCAGCATCCAAAGTAGCCAAAACAGCAGGGGGACCAGTCTTCATAACAACACACACAATCTTCATAACAGGGGGACCTTCACCGCTTAATCTGAGGAAGTAGCATCTTCTACTTATAAACACCTTGCAGAAATCTTTGTTATTTTTGTCAGAAATATCCTCTGGGATATTAACCACAAACTCCCTTGATTGCTATAGATTCTCATGAATACAAATCCCCAATTTCCCTCTTAAACATTCAAATTGATTAGCATCCAAAGCTTTTGTGAATATGTTAGCTAATTGCTTTTCAGTAGTAACATGCTCCATTGCTATGATCTTTTCTTCCATAAGTTCTCTAATGAAGTGATGACGAATATCAATGTGCTTTGTCCTGCTGTGCTGAATAGGATTTTTGGAAATATTTATAGCACTCAGGTTGTCACAGTACAATGACTTGTTGTGTGACATTATATTCAGTCAACATTTGTTTCATCCAAACCAGTTGAGAACAACTACTCCCAGCTGCTATGTATTCATCTTCAGTAGTGGATAGAGATACACAATTTTGTTTCTTGCTAAACCATGATATCATATTGTTCCCCAAGAAGAAACATCCTCTTGATGTGCTTTTCCTATCATTATCACTTCCAGCCCAGTCAGTATCACAGTAACCAGTCAACATAGATCCAGATCCATGAGTATATAACATCCCATAGTCACTGGTGCCATTGACATATTTCAGTATTCTCTTCACTTGGTTTATGTGACTAACTTTTGGTTCAGCTTGATATCTAGCACAAACACCTATAGCAAATGCAATGTCAGGTCTGCTTGCTGTGAGATATAGCAGACTACCTATCATGCTTTTGTATAGACTTTGATCTACACTGACACCATTTTCATCTTTGGAGATTTTCACATCTGTAGGAGTAGGTGTCCTTTTATGACTTGCATTCTCCATGCCAAACTTCTTAACAATGTTCTTGGCATACTTGCTTTGAGATAGAAAGATAGAATCTTCCATCTGCTTGACTTGTAGCCCAAGAAAGTAGGTCAGTTCTCCAACAAGGCTCATCTCAATCTCAGACTGCATTTGTCTAACAAAATGTTCAACCATCTGATCCGACATCCCACCAAACACAATGTCATCTACATATATTTGTGCCACCATGAGCTTCCCTCCTTCATTCTTCAGAAATAGAGTTTTGTCAATACCTCATTTCCTGTATCCATTGTTAGTGAGGAACACTGAGAGTCTCTCATACGAAGCCCTGGGAGCATGCTTCAACCCATAGAGGGCTTTGTTCAATTTGTACACATGCTTTGGAAGATTTGGATCTATGAATCCTTTAGGTTGTTCAACATATACTTCCTCATTTAAGTAGCCATTCAAGAAGGAACTTTTTACATCCATTTGGAACAGTTTGAATTTCAGAATACATGCCACTCCAAGCAATAATCTAATGGACTCAAGACGAGCTACATGAGCAAATGTTTCATCAAAGTCCACTCCTTCAACATGAGTATATACTTGTGCTACTAATCTTGCTTTATTTTTAGTAACAACCCCTTGTTCATCAGATTCATTCTTATATACCCACTTTGTACCTATGACATTTACTCATTCAGGTCTAGGAACCAGTTCCCATACTTCATTCCTCTTGAATTGACCTAACTCCTCCTGCATGGCATTGATCCAGAACTCATCAGTCAAGGCTTCCTTGACATTCCTAGGTTCAATCTTTGACACAAAGCAACCATGTGAGATCATTTCCCTTGCTCTAGTAGTGACCCCTTTATTTGGATCTCCTATAATGAGATCTTTGGGATGATCCTTCTGAACTCTGATGGAGGGTCCCTTGTTGATTTTGTCATCTTCAGGTTCAGCTTGAGGAGGTTCACTTTCCTCATTTTTGTCTGAGAAGTCAGCTGGGGAATCATTCAGAGATGTCTCGACATCGTCTGTGACATCAGTCTGTTGGTCATCAACCACAACATTAATAGATTCCATCAATACATTAGTTCTGGAATTAAACTCTGTTATGGATACTTTAAGAATAGTGTCCTTATGTTTAATGTTATCTCATGATTAAGTCACACTTGATACATTAAACGGACTATCTATTCTAGGGACTTTATTAGACAAACATAATAAAGAAAAAGCCTTTTATTATTAATAAATAATTCAATACAAGTACCAAAAGTATTGGCCTCTAGGGCTTACACCAACAAAATGCAATTCTTGGTGTCTAATTTGAATAAGCGTACCTGGGAAGGCGGGATGGCATTGAAGCAGATGAAGGTAGTTGTAGTGGTAAATTCAAGATCATCAAGCTATGGATAAGCTAGAGATCAAATAACAAGAGTCGCCACCACGCTTTTATTGTTTCCAAGGGAAAGGGGAAAAAGTACGAACAAAACCCAAAAGTAAGAAGTTTTCAAATCAAAACTAATAAAATGTCAGAGATTACATGTAAGGGGGTTGGTTACACAGAGGGAAGGTGTTAGCACCCAAAGTGTCCTAGGTACTCCTAGGGAGCCCTTTTTGTGTGCATATGTATTTGGTACTATATGATGTTTACAAACAAAATAGAATGGGGGGTGAGAGAAGAATTCATTAATTATATTTTTGTGTTTGACAAGCCCTTCGAACTTGTGCCTACGTACCAACATAAAAATGAGGGATCAAAACCTCGTAGTTCGTGATACAAATTTCAAAATGGATGCATTGCTTTTAACAAAAATTAAATTTGAAAGGCACAAAGGCCTAAAAATGGTTTGAATGAGTTAGTTCTTTTTTTGGTTTTTTGAAAGTTTAAGTCAAGTATAGTTAAGTTTATTTACAAGTTTGATTTAAGAAAAGAGGTTTGAAAATGCAATGGCATAAGGCTAAAGTTTCTATATTTTTTGCAAAATGGTCAAAGTTTAGAATAAAAATAAGTTTAATCAAAGAAGATTTTGAAAAGGGAGGGAGAGATTTTGAAATTAAAGAAATGGGGAGAAGATGAAAGGACTAATCCTATGCACAAAATTAAAAGTTAAGAGTTGAAAAGATCTGACCAAATGGGTAGCAATCCAATAGACAAGAATGTCAATAGAAACCCAGAATTCCCTTGGACATTTAGAAATAAGCAACACACAAATGCACAATTATACTATTTTGAAGAGCAAGGACATCAAATAAAGATAGCCACATCCAAGCTTTAAACACTCCATGATCTTCTCCAAATAGGCCCATGTAGCAGATGAATTCCATAAGTCACAGGTTCACAATAACAGCTTCACAATGATCATGTTGCAGATGAACTTAGAGGGATCTTGAATGATGTATCAGATGAAGTTTCCAATTGCAAGCACTTGGTTTCTTAATAAGTTGGCATTGGCCAAGTCCTCTAGCATAGGAATGTTGCCTAAGTTCTAAGTCCATTTGTCCAAAATCAAGCCAACAGTCCACCCAAAAGTTTTTTTAAAGGTTTTTTGTTGTTATTATGTACATTAATGGTCAAAGACCACACAAACATGCAAATTATATACAAACAAGATATATCACACAATATGGTCCAAGTGGACAAAGTGAAAATTGCATTAACATAAACAATTAGAATGATATGAACAATGGCAAATGAATAAAGGCAAGAATTAAATGACATTAAAGTAAATGGCTTGAAATTAAAAAATTAGTTGTTAATGGGTTAGAAGTTAGTATTGTTTTGCTTTTGCTTTTCATTTTTTAGACATTCTTTTGAGAACACTCAACCTACTTATCACAAGCATGGATCCTTGAGTCAAGACATCTTCCAAAGGAAGGAAAAAAGGCCAAGTTTCCACACAATACCATGAAAGAGGGGAGACTTACAATCTCACTAACTAGAATGCTATGCCTTTTATGTCACAAATTTAGCACTATGTTAAGCAATCATAATTGGACTTATGTAGAAGTCACAACTATTTGAGGTCGGGCAATAGAATTTTGGTGTTAATGCATGTTAGAGACATAGTATAATGGACTATCCTCATGAAACATACCACACACAAAAAGAAATATGCAAAAGATGTGGCCTAATCTCATCCATACTCATGTTAATTTTTCAATCAACTAGCTTTAGGACTTTGAGATATCATAGGCCAAATGAGACGAATGCATAAAAAAGGGGAATGAGATGAAGAGGGAGGGGAATGGATCAAAACTAAAGTTGGTCAAAGGAGGACTTTTACCAAATTAATATCATCCATTCATTTTGGGATATGAAATGTACATTCAATCAATCCCCTAAATCCAATGATATTAACTTGACAAAGTCAAATCAACCTTGACCAAGGCCCAACAACAAGAGTCAAACTCAAACAAGTCATTACAATTGGTCAACAAAATTATTTGGCAATTATTCAAATTAAAAATACTAAAATAAGGCATTTAGATTAAATATGGTTTGTCAAATTCCTAAAACCTCATCAAAACACCAAATAAATGGCCATGAGATTTATCATAGGTTAAACGAGGTCAAAGGACCTTGGAGAAAAAATTTCATAATTTTTAAAGACTTAAAAGTATTTTTAAACAATTAAAAACAAATGCAAAATCAATTAAATCGTGAAAAATATTAATAATGATCCAAAAAATAATTCTAATTCAGAATATGAAAGTGGAAATTATTTGAATTTTTTTGGTGAAACTCTCATATTTTTTGGATCAATATTAAAATTAATATGAATTAATGAAAATCAAAGGAACATGGACTACTTGATCTCCCTCATTAATTGAGGTGGCAGATCAAGTGGACCTCAGCATGCTCTCCATCCTGGACTTGAGTCAATGCGCCACAAGAATGGTAATTAGAACCAATGTGTTAGATTAGATCATTTTAAATGGATCATATGGTTGGAGACGTGCCAACACACGGCCGGAGTTGTAGCTCCGATCTTCTTCTCCGGTTGACCTCGCCGGACTGGTCCACCTTCAACCATCACCAAAATAAAAAAGGAGGACATGATCTGAAAGAAAAAATGGCGTAGAGCACGACTCTGACCTCAATTTCATCCAACTCCAAATATATAAAAAGATATGAGGAGTTGAATTTTGAGGTGTGTCAACTGAGTTGCTTCGATTTGACCTTTAAGCAACTCAATCTTCTTGCCTACATTGGTAGGACTTCAGACAACCAAAGATCCAAGACAAGTGAGTGGAATTAAGAGAGAATCGGAGAGATGAAGTTTTCTAAAAATTACCTTCAATTCTATGCAGTTCTTGATGTCGCTTACTCCAAACACGATCTGATCACACTTGAGAGGCTAGCAGAAAGTGATTAGAGAGGTTGCAAGGTTTTGGATCCTGGAGTTTTTGAATATCCAACAGTTGAGATTCAAACTCAAATTTCGAGTTGAAATTTATTAGGTTTTCCTTTGGAATGAGAGGGTTTCAATGGGGGGTAAAGATGGCGCGCAAGGTGTCTTTCAAATGAGCACAGAGAGCATGTATTTATAGCATGAATGAATGATATTTGCACACTTCAAATTTTGTCCAAATTTAGCAATGGTGATGATACGAGTGCATGGGCATGTGCAGGCCCATGATGTAATGCAAAAAGGTCCAGAATCAATCCAAATGAAGTCTGAATGGAAGCTTGATTGGCAAGGCAAAGTGAACTGAAATTTTGAAGCTTGATTCTTGCCAAAGAGGCAGCTCTGTTAAAGCCATGCGTAGACCAAGCAAACCTCATCCAAATGCATGAACTTGGGTTCTTTGGAAAGCTTGGATCAAGGGGAACAAGTTTTATGCTCAACACTTTTTCATTTGGAGCTTGGAACATGGAGAATTTGAGGTGGAAGTTTGGGAATTTCAGCATGTTGAAATTTTTTCTAAGTGTCAACCCATATATCTCAATATTCCACCTTGCTTAACTTTTTATGTGAGCTTCAAATGAGAAATGTGTCTTCATTAAAGTTGTAGCTCTTTCAAAGAGCTTCAAAATAGTCACCAATTTCATGTCATTTGGATTTGGAATGATAGATTTATGCATTTTTGAAGTTTGGAAAAATCACTTGCTCAATGGTATAAGTCAAAAATGACCTATAATGTAACCTTATATCACATGCTCACAAAAGTTGAATTAGCTCTCACTCCAAAAATCAAAGTTGAATTAGACACCTTGAATTTGATTTTGCAACTTGGAAATCTTTCATCTCATAAAAATTGAGCAAGTTATGGCCTTGGGAAGTTGACTTTCAAATTAGGGTTTAGACAAAATGACCTATAATGTTTCAACATAGAAAATGATTTTCCAAGCAAAACTAGCGCTAGGTCTCAACATGAAAGTTGTTTTGAATGTCATTTAGAGTAACTTTCCTCTTGGAATCATTTTCATATGGTGAAAATGATCGATGTCATTCGCAAGTGCATGAATAACGTCAAAGTAATATAAAAGAATATCGATCCCACAAAGACCAATCGTCAATCTATCGATTACTATCGTTACGATGCTTATCTAAGGCGGTATAAAAGAGATATTGGGTTTGCAAAATAACGGTAAATAATAAATACAGGTAAAGATAGGTTGAATGTAATTCACGTCAGTTAAGCGATGTTTCGATTGTCTAAATAGAACTACTTATGAGGCAATATTTTATACTCTTGAAAAGAATCCATTTAACAGGAACTGTCGCTTTCGCGTATTCAGAACCGAGTTTACCCTTAAATTGAGGCCTTTTATTGTAACTTATAAAAGGTGCACAGAACGCTAAAGTTGTAAACCTATTTTTAAGAAATGAGACTCGTAAACTTAGTTGAAAAGTGATTTTAATTTGGAAAGTTTACCTAAGGAGTTTACTGATTTTAAACCTATCAACGCGTCCGAAAACAGTTTCAAAAATAACTTTTCCTTAAAGTGATAAAGATTTCTAGTTACTACGCCAGGGTGCTTTCGCACTCCTCGAATAATTAAAACTAACCAAGTTTGTTTTAGAAAACTCAAGTTAAAAATCAAAACAGCCTTTAAAGTATTTCTTACAGATTTCAATATGTGAAACATTACTTTAACCGTGATCCTTACATTCTAACCTTTAAAAGATTTAGCCAGACATGGTAACACAAACAAACATAACGGTGTTAATCATGACGAAAAGTTTGTTTTAGAATGTGAGGTGTAGAGAGCGAGTAAAGTGCGTAAAATAAATAAAATAAAGCGAGTGCGGAAAATAAATAAATTAAAGCGAGTGCGGAAAATAAATAAAATAAAGCGAGTGCGGAAAATAAATAAAGTAAAGCGAGTGCAGAAAGTAAATAAAGTAAAAGCGATGCGGGAAATGAATAAAGCGAGTGCGGAAAATAAATAAAATAAAAGCGAGTGCGGGAAATAAATAAAATAAAGGCAATGCGGAAAATAAATAAAATAAAAGCGATAAATAAGAACCTTCTCCAAACGGAAGCTTTGATTCTGATACAAAAATAAACCTCCGACTCCTGAAGCTAAAGATGACAGCAACTCGAAGTGACCCAACTCAATCTCACAATGGTGCGATAACCCCCCGATGTGACGGATTATCGCTATTACAAATGATAAATATATGCTTAGTGTTGTAAAACTAAGTTGGATCCTAGAAAATAAAGTGAAATGAGCTATTTATGGAGATTCTCAGCAGTTTGTAAAGACCATGGTGCCTTCCAACTTCTCCTTAGTGGGCTTTAGTGGGAACATGATTTCCAAAGGTGGCGCCCGCCATCCCTTCATGGCGCCCGCCATGTGTGTAAATGGGGTGAATCATGGGAACGTGGCGGTTACCTCCTGGTTGAGGGATGATGACTCATGGCTTCCCCTATAGCGGCCGCCAAGTGCAACGCCATGTGTGTAATTTCGCCGAAAAACCCTAATTTTAGGTCTTTTTGCTTCGTTTCTTCCAAAAGAGTCTGGAAGTGCTAAATATCTGAAAATAAGAGAAAAGAGAGCATAATACAAATAAAATAATGATAAAGTCCTAATAAACATGTGAAATCTGAGTCAAAAATACGGTGTAATTCGGTGTGATCAAATTCTCCCACACTTAAACCTTTGCTTGTCCTCAAGCAAAACTCTTTATAGTTTATGCAAGAAAATCAGTATCAACTAGAGTTAACTCGAGGCAAAAAGACTTATGAGTTCATTCAAGGAATGTATCGATAGGTACTAACGAATCGAACTAAGGGTATTGTAGTGACACTTCCCGCAATTGCGGTCGTAGGCTTCGTTCTTATACAATTCAATTCACATCACCCCACCATACCTAAGCCTTCTTTTTGTTTTCCTAAAGTCCTTTTCATTCAAGTGAAATCATATTAAGTCAGTTATCTGTACATACTCATAGTAAAGTGACCGGTTAGTGATTATGATCTTAAGCATGGGGCTCTGGTACATAAGTTGGTGTAGCCCTTTTATTTAACCTAATTTGCAGTCGTGGTGGATTGCAATGTAATCCACCCTACCAAGTTCAACACCATATACCTCTAAACCAACCAACAAATAGGCTTATTATTTTATTTTTCTAAGCATGGGGCTCTAGTACATAAGTTGGTGTAACCCTTTTATTCAACCCAATTTGCAGTTGTGGGGGATTGGATCGTGATCCACCCTACCAAGTTCAGCACCAGATACCTCTGAACCAACAAACAAATAGGCTTATTATTATTTATTTTTGTATTTTTCTCCTGCATGTTCCGCATATGTTTTTATTTTTGTTGGGTTAAATGACCGTGTGAGAGTCACCTAGCCTGGATTTTCATGCGGTTTGGGAACAAAGCAAGGATTTTTGTGATCATTCACTTATTTTCATCGGTCCCCTACGTAGAGCATGCTTAAGCCGGAGCTGACTGCTAGGACAAACTACTTAAGGACCTATTTTGGAACAAAAACTGGGGCTACAACATATGGGGTATCGGGATCGACTCTTATAATCATGAAGCCTAAGGTGTTAAGACAATACCGATTTTTGAAAAAGTTTTCCCAAGTCTTTTACACCCTATTATAAACTTGTCTTGTAGCCTGAATGTTCAAGATGTACTGGTTTCTTGGCTAAAACTTTTTTGGTAAGGTTAAAGAAATGGGGGAAATAAGGATACACTTACGTAGATGACTAGTCAGACACATGTTATTTTATTGAAAGGGAAAAACAAGCAACTAAAATAAACAAAACATACTAAAAGTAAAAGAAAGCGATAAAAAGCAATAAAAGTAAAGGAAAGCAATAAAAATAAAGGAAAGATGAAAAGCGATAAAATCTCTTGCCACACTTAAACTGAACATTGTCCTCAATGTTTCGATATGGGATAGGGTAGGATTAACCTGGAAGAGAGAGAGAGAGATAGATCTAGGGGTGAGCACTGGTCACCGTCACCGCCCTGGTCAGGATGCCTGGGTCGACGACGTCTGGATCGACTACTAAGTCCTTCCTGCAGCTGCCGAGAGCGACCTAGGAGAGATCCTTGGGTGGCCTCGATGAGAGTGAAGTGAGGCTCATTAGACTGTCGCATGCGTTGCTGCTCATTAGTGATCGCAAGCAAAGACTCAATGACAGTCTGATGTGCTCGCTCACTACGCTGCTGGGAAGCTACCATAAAACTCATATTGTCTGACAATTGTTGGTTTATGGTGTTCAAGAGGGTGTCACGCCTTTCCTCACAAGCCAAGTGCTCGCACCACATCTCCTCGGTGATGTAGAAACCGGGAGTTGTACCTACAAAAGTGTTAGGGGAAGAAGGTGCGGTGTGTGCAGGTGATGTAGCAGGAATATCATGAGTTGGCGGCTGGTCACGCCGGTCATACTCATCATCAGTTCCTTGACCTTCATCCATAGGAACGTTAGGTGGCAAAGGACCGGTAAAGGGTGGAGCGTCAAGATTGTATGTCCAATTCCTCGCATGTCGCACATCCGTACGTTGAGAGCAAGGTAGGACAACACTGGGTACAGCTGCACCATGTATCATAAGGTAGAAACCACCTTCTCACCGCACCTTGCATAATTTCATATCTTTCAAAAACTTCAAGTTAATGGTGCGGTGAGGGAGTGGTTCCAAGGTGGCTAACTCAGCGTGTAGATTCAATGCTCTAGAAATGGAGGTAATCAAACCACTGAAAGAGATGGTTCCTCCTTTCTTAAGGATGGCAGACATATGGGTCAACATGAAAGGAACATGATTGATCCTGCGATTAGTGAGGCACCCCTGTAAAAATAGAAATTCTCGGGCATTTACTTTGTTAGAATTTTCCCGGCTAAATATAGTACATGCCAAAAGGTATCTAAAAATACGTATGGCCGAGTTATGGATATTAGAAGCCAAAATTCCCTCAAAGGAAGTGACATTCACATTAGATAATCGGATCCAAAAAGTAAATGCCTGGATTGCCCATTCAACATCTAAGGGCGTCTCACAAATAGCACCATCACCATAAGGCATTCTGAGCAATCCCGCTAAAGCATCGGTAGTGTACTCGTATTCTACATTAAACATCCTAAAATAAACGGTACCTACCGTGCTAGCTGTGC
Source organism: Lathyrus oleraceus (assembly GCF_024323335.1). Classification (NCBI taxonomy): domain Eukaryota; kingdom Viridiplantae; phylum Streptophyta; class Magnoliopsida; order Fabales; family Fabaceae; genus Lathyrus; species Lathyrus oleraceus. Next base: position 297,669,736 of record NC_066584.1, read on the forward strand.
CAGGATGGACAATGTAAATCAGGGAACTTAAAAATTCCCTAGTGAGCCTATTGTAGGTGGGCACTTTACTAGCAAAAAGATCGTGTAATCCTAAATTATCTAGCATGTGGAATACACTATGATATGTGCCTAGAGTGTACAAATAGTCTTCGTCGACATACCTGGTAGAGAGGATCACCTGAGTTTGCAATCTTTGCAAAATCTTGTTTTGTTGCTCACTGGGCTTTCCTCCACGAAGAGTGATGTCGTTAAACTCCATTCCGGCCATTAATGGAGGTTGTGAGAAAAATGAGTAATTATAGAAAAGAAAGTAAAAAATGGAATTTAATGGATTTTTGGTGGAGAGTTGGAGAAGTGAAGATGGAGAATTGTTGGTTTGTAGTAAAAGTGAGAAGATTGGAAATTCTTATGAATTTGGTAGAGTTTGGAGAAGAAGAGAATAGGTTTGGAAAGGTTGAAGAAGGTATAAATAGTGGAAAAGGTAAATCTGACCGTTATGTCATGACGCCCGCCATGGAGCTCATGGCGCCCGCCATGTCTTCGGATATGGTTTGGGCCGGCTGTGTTGTTTGCTTCTTGGACCTTAATCCACGAATGTTTTTTTTTGTTTTTGATTTTAAGCTTGATAAAATAAAATGAAATGAAATAAAACAAAATAAATTAAAACAAAATTAAATAAAACAAAACAAAATAAAACAAAATAAAATAGTAGAGTAAAAAAAAATAATGGACATAAAAAAACATAATAATTATATATACATACATATACATATATATATAATATATATATATATATATATATATAATATATATATATATATATATATATATATATATATATATATATATATATATATATATATATATATATATATTATATATATATATATATATATATATATATATATATATATATATATATGTATGTATGTATGTATGAGAAGAGCCAATAATAAATCACGAGTCCAGAGATCTTAGGAAATAAAGCAAGCATAATGTCATAGGAAACTATAAAAATAGGCATGAATAATAAGTACGGAAAAATAGGGAAATTCAAACGGTATTTCTCGGTCCATACTGACATCAACGCTCGGGATATAGTGGAGTCTCCTCGACTTCGTAGCCTCGAAGCTCTGTGATCTAGCGTCAGAGATCGACGATATCATCATGCAGCATATCAGTCTCGGTGTCGTGTGAGGCAACTACTACCTTGACCTGCAGGGCAACGTCAGCAAGCTCCTGACGAAGTTCGGCAATCTCCATGCGAAGCTTAACCAATTCGGATTGCATGCTTGGAGTCTGGAGATTAGGATTGTTGGTACGGACTTTAATTCTGATCGGTGCAATCTTTGGCGCATCTACTGTCTCTCCCTGCCCTTCTATGGCGTAGACCTAGTTGGCCTGATCAATGACACAAGTCACCTGAGGGTCAGGTAAAGTAAAGTAGTGAATAGTTTCACCCTTAATTAACAGCCTATATTGATTCGGATGGAAAGAGGATCTCCTCATCAGACCACGGTCCAGACAGAAATCAACATCCATCAAGGTGTAGCTGCAATAAGGTGTCAGGTGAGATAGTCTCCTATCGAGTTCCAGGGCTGAGGCTATGTGAGTCACCGTGCTTCCGACATGAATGGGGCTTGCAGCAGAGCGAGCATTAAGGTATAGGCTATCAAGAAATCTCCACAGTCTACCGGGCGTGACTGCGTGGTACAGTACATGAAGAAGATCTCTTCAGCACTCACATGCACATCAAGGTCACTCTTCCCCAGGAAGGTGTGGGCAATGATCATCTGGAAGTATTGGAAAGCAGGGTTGTGAATTTTGTTAGAGATCTGGGTTGAAGGGTTAGGACTACCTCCACATGTGATATCGATCCAAAACTTCTCGATGTCTCGGCTCAGAAAGTAGCTCATGGGGAGCTCGGGCGAAGCATCATAGGAAATCTGGAAACCAAGCAAGTCGTCGAAACGCTTGTGGTTGAAGGTGTATTCTGCCCCAAAACAACCTGAAGTTAATGTATCCTCCATCACTGGCGTGACTAACATAAGGCTCGTAGACAAGCGAGCTCAGGAACTCCAAAGTCAGGTTCCGGTAAGTCACGTGCATAGCATCTGTATATTCATCCCATTGTAACTGATTGCATAAGTGCCTGACACTAGGCTCAATGCCTAATGCCTCCATGCAGCTCGAGTCGGGATATCTAGTAGGCAGCATCGAGCGCTGTGAAAGCATGGTGTAGCGCTGCTCTTGAACTGGGTCACAGAATATTACTGGCATGGTGTCGATATTCTCCATTCCTGAAAAGTTAGATTAGAAACAGAGGACACCTGAAATCACAAATATTATAACTGTTAGTCTCCACATAGATATTCATACATATAAAATAAATAAATATAAATATAAATTGAAAATAGTAAAAGTAAAGGAAAAGAAGTCATGGGTTGCCTCCCATGCAGCGCTTGTTTAACGTCGTTAGCTTGACTATTCGAACTTTATATGTTAGAGGTAGGAACTAGAGGGTCGGTCAGAGTCTGGTCATGACATTCTGTGGGTATGTCACCTCCTTGGTATTGCTTCAATCTTTGTCTGATTACAAGAGTTGTTTCGGATTTTGACTACTCCAGATTTCAGGATTTTAGACACCTCAAAGGGACCTGTCCATCTCGAACGCAGCTTACCTGGAAAAAGACGTAATCTCGAATTAAAGAGAAGAATAGAGTCTCCTATATTAAATTCCTTTTTCACGATCCTCTTGTTGTGCCAAGCTTTATTTCTCTCCTTGTATATAACGGAATTCTCGTAAGCGTTCTGGAGAAGTTCCTCCGATTTGTGAATATCAAGGATTCGCTTCTTGCCAGATGCTAGGTAATCCAAATTTAGGGTCTTGATGGCCCAATATGCCTTGTGCTTGAGTTCAAAAGGTAAGTGACATGACTTCCCGTAGACCAACTGGTACGGTGTAGTTCCAATGGGGGTCTTGTAAGCAGTTCCGTAAGCCCACAGTGCTTCTGTTAGCTTTCCAGACCAATCTTTTCTAGATATTGATATAGTTTTCTCCAAGATTTGCTTAATCTCTCTGTTGGATACTTCCACTTGACCATTAGTCTGAGGGTGATATGGTGTTGCTACTCTGTGTTTCACTCCATATTTCCTTAGGAGCTTATTAAATATTCTGGATATAAAATGCGATCCACCATCGCTTATGACAAGTCGTGGAACTCCAAATCTGGGAAAGATATTGTTCTTGAACATCTTGATGACTACTCTTGTGTCGTTGGTTGGTGCGGCTATAACTTCTATCCACTTGGACACATAGTCAACTGCTACCAAAATGTCCTTGTTTCCCAATGAAGATGGAAAAGGTCCCATGAAATCTATACCCCAAACGTCAAATAGTTCTACTTCTTGGATGTTCTTCAAAGGCATTTCGTCACGTCTTGAGATGTTTCCAGCGCGCTGACACCGGTCACATCAGACAATATAAGCATGGACATCACGCCATAATGTCGGCCAATAAAGACCAACTTAAAGGATCTTAGCGTATGTCTTGGACGTGCTTGAATGTCCACCATAAGGTGAAGAATGACAATGTTCTATGATGTTTCTGACTTCTTCTTCTGGGACGCAACGTCGAAATATGTTATCAGTTCCTCTTTTGAAAAGGAGTGGTTCGTCCCAATAGAAGTGTCTTATATCTTTAAAGAACTTCTTCTTCTGTTGATAGTTGAGGTCAGGTGGTATGATATCAGCGGTTAGATAGTTCACAAAATCAGCGTACCATGGTACTTTGCTAATCTTTGAAATCGTCCCAAGGTTGTCTCTGTCAGGTTCAAGAGGAGTGGTATCAATCTTAGCTATTAGTCTGTCTTAAGTGAAATCATCATTTATAGGTAAATGATCTGGCTTTAAATGCTCTAATCTGGAAAGATGGTCAGCAACTATGTTTTCTGTGCCTTTTTTGTCTCTAATGTCTAAATAGAATTCTTGTAGCAAAAGGATCCACTTGAGTAATCTAGGTTTTGCATCCTTTTTTCTCAGAAGGTAACGAATAGCTGCATGGTCTGTATAGACTATAATCTTAGATCCTACAAGATAAGACCTAAATTTATCGATTGCGAAAACTACAGCTAGGATTTCCTTCTATGTTGTTGTATAATTTAATTGAGCGGCATCTAGGGTTCTACTAGCGTAATATATTACGTGTAGTTTCTTATCTTTTCTTTGCCCTAAAACAGCTCCTATAGCGAAATCGCTAGCATCACACATTATTTCGAAGGGTTTAGTCCAATCTGCGATTTGTAGAATGGGTGTTGAGATTAACGCTTGTTTTAACTAGTTAAAGGCTTTGATGCATTTCTCATAAAAAATAAATTCATTGTCTTTCATCAGAAGGCCGGTCAAGGGTTTTGTTATTTTAGAGAAGTCTTTTATGAAGCGTCGGTAGAAACCGGCGTGCCCAAGGAAACTACAGATTTCTCTAACTCTCTTAGGAGGTTTAAGGTTTTCTATAACTTCTATTTTTGCTTTATCGACCTCACTGCCTCTTTCAGATATTATGTGTCCTAACACTATGCCTTCTTTTACCATAAAGTGCCATTTCTCCCAGTTTAATACTAGGTTGACTTCTACGCATCTCTCTAGGATTTTCTCAAGGTTATTAAGGCAGTCTTCAAAGTCTAATCCACACACTGAGAAGTCGTCCATGAATACTTCCATGACTCCGTTGAGATAATCTACGAAGATTGACATCATACAACATTGGAAAGTAGCTGGCGCATTACAGAGTCCAAACGACATTCATCTGTAAGCAAACGTTCCGTAGGGACAGGTAAAGGTTGTTTTCTCTTGATCCACGGGGTGTATGGGTATTTGGAAAAATCCAGAGTATCCATCAAGACACAAAAGTAAGAGTGTCTGGCAAGATGCTCCAGCATTTGATCTATGAATGGAAGGGGGAAATGGTCTTTCCTAGTTGCTTTATTGAGCTTCCTATAATCTATGCACATACGCCATCCGCCTTCTATGCGTTTAGCGACATGCTCTCCTTTTTCGTTCTGCACAACTGTGATGCCTCCCTTCTTGGGTACCACATGTATAGGACTTACCCACTTACTATCAGAGATCTGATAGATTATACCAGCTTCCAGTAGTTTAAGGACTTCCTTCTTCACCACCTCGCTCATCACAGGGTTGATTCGCCTCTGATGTTCTCTGGAAGGTTTTGAATCCTCCTCTAGTGAGATCCGGTGCATACACACGGATGGGCTAATACCTTTTAAATCAGAGATATTGTACCCTAAGGCAGAAGGGTATTTTCTTAAAACGTTCAAGAGTCGATTCGTCTCGTCTTGGTTTAAGGTGGCACTAACTATTACTGGGCGGTTCATTTCTTCATCCAGGAACTCATATCTTAGGTTCTTGGGTAGTTCCTTAAGTTCTTGGGCTGGTTTTTGAGAATTAGGTGAAGGGTGTGGAGTAAGATCCATACATTCGTTAGTGAGAGGTTCAGTTTCCTCTAACTCATCATCCTTTTCATTCGGGTTTGAAAATGGTTCGATCTTAGGTTCTCCCTGATCAAATTCTCTTATGCACTCATCTATGATATCGATCGCATAACACGAGTCTCCTAGAATTGGTGCCATCAGGAATTTTGAAAGAATGAACTCGATCTTTTCGTCCCCTACTTCGAAGGTTAATTTCCCTCTTTTGACATCTATTATAGCTCCGGCTGTCGATAAGAATGGTCTACCTAAAAGGATAGGGATATCTTCGTCTTCTTTGATATCCATGACCATAAAGTCTGTTGGGATATAAAGTTGACCGATCCTAACTGGGATGTCTTCTAAAATGCCTACAGGATACTTAAAAGATCTATCGGCTAATTGAAGGGACATCTTAGTTAGTTGCATTTATCCTAGGTTTAATCTCTTACATACAGCTAAGGGCATTAAACTTACACTAACGCCTAAGTCTAGGAAAGCTTTGTCGATCACATGATTTCCTAAAACGAAAGGTATAGAAAAACTACCAGGGTCTTTCTCCTTCTTAGCAAGTTTATCATTAGAAATAAAGTTGCATTCCAAGGGTTTTGGATCGTCGAGCCTATACTTGTTAGTTAAGATGTCTTTGAGAAATTTGGCGTAAGACGGAATTTGGGTGATATCTTCGGTAAAAGGAATCTCTACATGAAGCTTTTATATCACTTTTATAAATTTTTGATATTGGTTGTTGACTTTTGTTTGTTAAGTCTTTGCGGATACAGGATTGGTGGTTTATAAGTTTTATCCTTGGCTTCACCTTCTTGGTTGGTTTGTTTCTCAGGTTCCTCTCGTTCCTCTTCTGGTTGGTAGGCACATTCTCTTTAGAAGATTTGGACTCGCTCATTGCTGGGTTCTGAGGCCCTTCGTAAGCGGTCCCACTTTGTAACGAGATAGCGTTAACTTGCCCTAGAGGGTTTGGTTGAGGTTGTCCAGGAAATTGGCCTCCAGGTGTAGTTTGTGGGGCTTGGTTTTGTGCTACCTGTGAGATCTGGGTTTCAAGCATCTTGTTGTGAGTGATTATCTGATCAACATTGGTTCCTAATTGCGTTATAAGTTGGTTTACGTGAATGTTTTGGTTTAGGAATTCTTTATTTTGCTGAGTCTGGCCCGATATAAAGCTTTCCATGATCTTCTCAAGGTTAGACTTCTGGGGCACAACTTGCATAGGTTGGTTTGGTTTTTGGGCTTGATAACCTTGCGGTCTCTGAGGTGCATTATTTTGGATAGGGTTCTAGTTTCTATAAGAGAAATTTGGATGATTCTTCCATCCAGGTTTGTAAGTGTTTGAAAATGGGTTACCTTGGGCGTAATTCACTTGGTAGGTATTTAGTTCGTTTAAAAGGTTACACTCTGCCAATTCGTGTCCTTTAGATCCACAAAGTTTGCACTCTGTATGGACTACTGCTACAGAGTTAGTGTTTGTAGGCATATGTTCGATCCTAAGGGATAAAGCATCCATTTTCGCCTACATCATGTCTATAAAGCTTACCTCATGTATTCCATCTTAGGTCTCCTTTTTCTCTATTGATGCTCGTTCGGTTCCCCATTGATAATGGTTTTGGGCCATATCCTCAATTAGGTCATAAGCTTCTGGATAAGGTTTGTTCATCAGCGCGCCACCTGCGGCAGCGTCGATGCTCATCTTGGTATTATAATGGAGTCCATTGTAGAAGGTATGAACGATCAACCATTGTTCTAGGCCATGGTGTGGGCAGACTCTTAATAGCTCTTTATATCTCTCCCAAGCTTCGAAAAGCGATTCTCCTTGGTTTTGAGCAAATCTAGTTATTTGGTTTCGAAGAACAGCAGTCTTGCTAGGGGGAAATATCTAGCAAGGAATACTCTCCTAAGGTCTTCCCAGGTAGTTATTAAATTAGCTAGAAGTGAATCTAGCCATGAACGTGCTCTATCCCTGGGGGAGAAAGGAAATAATCTTAAACGGATCGCATCAGATGAAGCGCCGTTAGATTTAAAGGTGTCGGCTAGTTGGATAAAAACTTTTAAATGTTGATTCGGGTTCTCAGTAGCGAGACCCGCGTATTGGTTTTGTTGCACTAATTGCAACAAAGACGGTTTTAGTTCGAAGTTGTTAGCACGTATAAGGGGGTTTACTATACTTGAACTAGGTTCCTCATCAGAGGATTGGGAAAATTCCTTAAGAGGTCGCCTATCGCGATTCTCGGCCATAGCTTTCTTAATTCGGATGAGTAAGAGGCGTGTACGAGTATAACGTTCGGGTTCCGCTAAAGGATCTACTAAATTTCCGGTACTATGGGTTCTTCGCATTTACCGGCTAAAAATGCCTTGGTATATATGGTGTAACAACAGGGTACGAAATTTGACGAAGTTGGTCCCCGGCAACGACGCCAAAAACTTGATCGATGTGATTCGCAAGTGCACGAATAACGTCAAAGTAATGTAAAAGAATATCGATCCCACAGAGACCAATCGTCAATCTATCGATTACTATCGTTACGGTGTTTATCTAAGGTGGTATAAAAGATAGATTGGGTTTGCAAAATAACGGTAAATAATAAATGCAGGTAAAGACATGTTGAATGTAATTAACGTCAGTTAAGTGATGTTTTGATTGTCTAAATAGAACTACTTATGAGGCAATATTTTCTACTCTTGAAAAGAATTCATTTAATAGGAACTGTCGCTTTCACGTATTCAGAACTGAGTTTACCCTTAAACGAAGGCCTTTTATTGTCACTTATAAAAGGTGCGCAGAATGCTAAAGTAGTAAACCTATTTTTAAGAAATGAGACTCGTAAACTTAGTGGAAAAGTGATTTTGATTTGGAAAGTTTACCTAAGGAGTTTACTGATTTTAAACCTATCAATGCGTCCGAAAATAGTTTCAAAAATAGCCTTTCCTTAAAGTGATAAAGATTCCTATTTACTATGCCAGGGTGCTTTCGCACTCCTCAAATAATTAAAACTAACCAAGTTTGTTTTAGAAAACTCAAGTTAAAAATTAAAACAGCCTTTAAAGTATTTCTACAGATTTCAATATGTGAAACATTACTTTAACCGCGATCCTTACATTCTAACCTTTAAAATATTTAGCCAGACGTGGTAACACAAACAAACATAACGGTGTTAATCATGATGAAAAGTTTGTTTTAGAATGTGAGGCGTAGAGAGTGAGTAAAGTGCGTAAAATAAATAAAATAAAGCGAGTGCGGAAAATAAATAAAGTAAAGAGAGTGCGGAAAATAAATAAAATAAAGCGAGTGCGGAAAATAAATAAAGTAAAGCGAGTGCAGAAAATAAATAAAGTAAAGTGAGTGCGGAAAATAAGTAAAGTAAAAGCAATGCGGGAAATAAATAAAGCGAGTGTGGAAAATAAATAAAATAAAAGGAAATGCGGGAAATAAATAAAATAAAGGCGATACGGAAAATAAATAAAATAAAAGCGATAAATAAGAACCTGCTCCAAACGGAAGCTTCGATTCTGATATAAAAGTAAACCTCCGACTCCTGAAGCTAAAGTCGATAGCAACTCGAAGTGACCCAACTCAATCTCACAATGGTGCGATAACCCCCCGATGTGACGGATTATCGCTATTACAAATGATAACTATATGCTTAGTGTTGTAAAACTATGTTGGATCCTAGAAAACAAAATGAAATGAGCTATTTATAGAGATTCTCATTAGTTTGTAAATACCATGGTGCCCTCCAACTTCTCCTTAATGGGCTTTAGTGGGAACGTGATTTCCAAAGGTGGCGCCCGCCATCCTTTCATGGCGCCCGCCATGTGTGTAAATGGGGTGAATCATGGGAACATGGCGGTTACCTCCTAGTTGAGGGCTGGTGACTCATGGATTCCCCTATAGTGGCCGCCATGTGCAACGCCATGTGTGTAATTTCGCCGAAAAACCCTAATTTTAGGTCTTTTTGCTTCGTTTCTTCCAAAAGAGTCCGAAAGTGATAAATATATGAAAACAAGAGAAAAGAGAGCATAATACAAATAAAATGATGATAAAGTCCTAATAAACATGTGAAATTTGAGTCAAAAATACAGTGTAATTCGGTGTGATCAGAAAATTGTAGGAGATAGGGTCTAGGGAGACCCAATTTTGATCAGATGAATTCATCTGGCCAACCACCACCAACGAACTTGCTAACCTTCAATTTCTTTGACTTTCTTGGCTCATGGTAGATCATATATGCATAATATGATGAATTTTGAAGTTTCCCTTGAGAAATTTGATCAATTGGTGATATAGCTTGTTGGAGAAGTTACTCAAGATACCCAGTCAAACTAGGGTTTCCAAGACAAATCACCCTCAAACTCTTGAAGAAAATTTGATCAATATAACATGTAGGAATAAATGGAACTCATATATGATGCTCATATCCATTCTTGGATCAATTCATGGTTGTGCTCTTTGTCATGAGGGTCTCAAACCCTAGATATAAACTTGATGAATCAATAGAGATCATGCCCTACCTACAAAAGAGTTAGGCAAATGCAAAGACATATTTTTCTATTTTGGTTAGTAAAATGATAATATACAAGTATGATACAATCACAAAGTGCTTCGTGATCTCTCCCAAAACAAACCCAATGAAAGAGGGGTAAGGAGGATGCCAAGGTATGATCCCAATGCTAATGCTTATGATGAAATTGCATGAGGGATCTTAGGGTAAAAATTGGGGTCTTACAGTAGTGAGGTATGATTTAAAGAAGCTCTCCAACGGAGTGGTTGCTTAGGCTTCATTCTGTAAGAAGAGATGGGCGGCTTATAGAAGTCGCTTGAAGAAGCCTAGAATGTTCTCAAGAGTATAAAGGAGAGCGTCTATCAAGTTATAGATGACATTGTGGTGGCCTTCGTTCATCACTTCAATGAGGCGAGAGAATAGATATCCCTCCTTTATCCCCATCTGGACTTAGGCCTCTTGGACTCTTTTAATGTGGTTCTAGATGGGGAGCTAGTGGATGAAGAATGAATTTTCCCCTTTTGACTGTACTTTTACCCTTTTAGGGTTCTTTTGTGACTATTGCGGATAAAGGTATCCACTTAGGAAATATTTATAATTATTTTCATCATTTTTTCACTCTACTATCGTGCATTTAAAGTTGTGGTTTTTCTGAGATGCTGATCATTTTTCCAGAGGGTTCGTTTTGGGTTACCTCCTTGAGTAGTAAATATTTTTGCATGTACGATTGCCTATATGGACGGCAAGGATCCCATCTTAGGGGAACCAACATGATAATTACATCTATGGACGACAAGGATCTCATCTTAGAGGATCCATCATACTAATTTCCTCTATGAGTGGCAAGGATCCCATCTCGGGGGATCAAACATAATAATTGCCTCTATGTGTGGTAAGGATCACATCTTGGGGGATCCAACATAATAATTTCCTCTATGGACGGCAAGGATCCCATTTTGGGGGATCCAGCATAATAATTTAATTTATAGGAGGAAATTATCCCATCTTGAGGATCCAACGTAATAATTTCCTCTACGGGCGACGAGGATCCCATCTTTAGGGGACCAATTGTAATAATTTCCTCTATGGGTGGAATGATCTCATCTTGGGGGATCCAATGTAATAATTGTTTGTCCTAACGGACCTGGATTTCTTGCATATATATCATATAAAAAATAAGCATAGATAAATTAAGTTAAGATGACTCGTATAAAACCCTCGTTACCCTAGAGGAACTAAGGTAAGAGAGTGCATCCTAAATAATAACTTGTCCTTAAAACCAGCGGGGTTCAAATACTCGCATAAAAAAGTTAACGGGGTAAAAAATTAGAAGCAAATAAAACAATTACATAAGTGGGTAACTAAAACGAAAAAGATGGCTCCCGAGGAAAGGAGGGCATCTTCCCTTACTCTCAGGCTCATTTATCTTGTGAGTCTAGATGAGAAGGCTCCTAATCTCGTCCGATTCTCTAGGTGGTGTAATTCCATAACTGGTTTTCTTTACCTTTACATCCTAAAAATGCGCCCTCTTTAACATGGGGCTCTATATGTAGTATTTATTTTGGAGATATCTTGGTCTCCTTTTACAAATCCCACTCGTACATTGTGAATCGGGTATTTTATGCACGAATACAAGGTAGGTAGGGTGACCCTCAGCCGCTTAAAGGTTGGTCTCCCAATAATCATATTATACAAGGAAGAGGTGTTAATGACTAAGTACTAAACCTTAATTTCCTTGGTCACTCTCTGAACATGATCCTCATGGTGAGGTAGCCTTTCACATGTATTTACTCTCTTGAGAACCTAACCAATGATCCCTTGAAGCGCTTCAGATCATTAGGATCGAGGTATAATATCTCAAAGGCGTCCTAATACAATATGTCGGTAGAGCTTCCCTTGTTCACTACGACTCTCTTGATCTCCCATTCCTCATATTTGACTGTGATGACCATGGGATCGTCGTTGTGGGGGTGGATGCAAAATTCACTTTCCTCTAAGAAGACAGTCGCATCCTCGGGCACCTTTGTATCCTTGACCTACGGGAGGTCTTCTATGTTTAGGACCTGACATAATCGTCTTGCTATTGTATTAATCATGTGGCACACAGATGCACAACCCTCATCCTTGGGTGCTTCTTTGGCTCTACTCAGCCCTAGACTTTCGAAATATTCTCGCCCGCGTAGGTTACGTCATTTTTCCTGGATGGAGGAGTCACCATTCACATACTTCTTGAGTTTTCCTTTGTGTATTAGCTTTTCTATTTCCTTTTTTAATTGGTAACAATCATCGAAATGATGTCCTATTACCCTCTGGATTGACCTCCTAATAGTGTTACCTAATGTTCTGGATGTCATCCTCTAATTTCCGGATGTGGTGTTGTAATTCGTCCATGGTGGTTTGCATTTTCACCATGGCATCAGCCTCGCATGTACCATTGGTACCCTCGAGAGTAGAGGGTGGAGCTCTTTTGTTCATGATGACTGGTAACAACTAGGTGTTAGAAATGAGGGTATGATATGAAATGTGATGTTTATTAAAAGGAGGTGTGACCCAGGTTAGTTTTACTCAGGGCCACGGTAGGGGTCGTTATATTGTCCAAAAGTTATAGGTGTGTGAGTGTGTGTTCCCCCTGCACATGCAGGGAGATACAAAGGCCCTAGTAGGTATATTACATGCTTGTGAGTGAAGGCTAGCTCACTGCGTCGAGTATCCAAGTATGGTAGTTTTTTAGGTTGTTTAAGGGACCATCTCACATGAGGTCAGAGGCCTTGTTGGCGACCGACGCAATTGGGTTGTAGGCAAGAGTTTAGCTTTACGATGTTATAGCTATTAGGAGTGTGAAACTCTCTGAGTAGTAGTAAGTATGGCTCAAGGATCTCTCCCCTTCCCCTTAAGGGATAAAGTGTTTTTAGGAATTCTCGGGGGCTAGGGTTTCTGCCCCCTAGACATGATCTTAATTATTCCCCCTTATTAAGGAGGTTACTAACCGCCTATACTTTCAGTGTCAGCGAGGACTTTATCTCATTTAACTTCTACATTGTGTGGACCCCTGGGGCAGTTCTTTTGAGTCTGGCTTGGGCGGCCCAATAGTTAGGCGAGGGGGCCCTAATCTAAGATTTTACCAAATATGACACTACACATGTGCTTATAAGTGGGGGCAATCTTCACCCTACAAGTCAGTTTTGCAAGATTGAGTTAGGTTCAGCAACATTTCTTAACAAGATGCAATAATATAATCTAAACCTTACTTCACTACTATGAAAAATACTTATAATCACGATTGTGAAACCCCTTAAATCACGGTTGAGCAACTGTGGTGAGGTAGCGTGTGGTTGTAAGTAGGCTATTTACAACTACGGTCTATTGTCCATGGTAATAAACAGGATGCACGCTAAATATAACCATGTTTGTAATAAATAACCATGGTGAAAGGTCAGTCAACATAATTTTTCATTTTTTCCACATGTTTTTCCTGACTACAATGATAACTTTCATCACACTATATAATATTAAACATTTTTAACATAACAATAACAAGAACAACAAGAATTACAAGAACAACAAGAATGACAAGAACAACAACAATAATGACGACGACGACGACAACAACAACAACAACAACAACAACGACAACAAGAACAACAAGAACAACAACAAAAACAAAAATCACAAGAACAACAACAACAACAAGAACAACAACAACATCGGCAACAAGAACAACAAGAACAACAAGAACAACAACAAAAACAAAAATCACAAGAACAACAACAATAACAACAACAACAACAACAACAATAAAAATAAGAAAAATAACAAGAACAACAACAACAACAAAATAAATAAATAGAATCATTAAACAAGCACATTTTACTTTACACAATAACAACAACTAACGTTGCTAAGTTGAATTTATGCTTTCCATATCTCTTTTGAAATTGGACCAATTAGGTAGGAAAGGGCATTATTATCTTTTCACCACTTAAATAGAGTTAGGGAATGTGTAAGTGTTTTCCTCATTCATTCTTACTTTGCCAAGATCAGATTGTGGAGAGAGGAGAAATGGGTGGAACGTGAGAACAAAAGAAAGTGGAAGGAAACCAACTTCAAGATTCATCATCTCTTTGTGTAGGCTACATTTATCAACTTCATCCTAATTTTCTCATCATTCCCATTTTGTTGCAGAATCGTCATTCTCGGGAAATCCATGTGTGTCCATAGATAGGACTTGGGGGATCGATTGGGGTTTATATGACGGGGGACAAGGGTTGAGAGAAAATATCCTAAATCATGTCATTTACATAGGACTGTGATCAAATGTGGTATAATAATGTACATGCATGTTGTAATATGACACCTTTTTGTGTGTTGATCATTGCTTGTGGAAAATAAAGTGCTTTGCATGATAAATCATCCTTTGTTTCTTCTAGATGTTCCGCCTTCTCATACTTTTTAGGTTTATGATTGATGAACCCTCAGTTAGCAAGGGTAGGTCTCTCTTAGCAAGCCAACCTTTTCCAAAAATGGTTTCCTTTCTTCCAAAGCTCGTTGAAATATCGTCATGGCCTCGCTTATAAAATTTGGACTCGCTACTACTCGTTGGGCCTCGTTTAGCAAGTCTCTGCAGATGGAATTTTATGCTTCTTCCCCTGACTGAAATCTCAGTTCCATAGATCAGAATGAGATGTCGTATTTTGTGTTGTGCAACTAACTTGAATTAACATAATTTAGTGGAGATAATGGTGTTTTCCACTTCTTTCCCTATTGTACATTTGTTCCGATTGTATGTTTGAGAATTAGTTGTTGGATAAGCTATAATACAGAGTTAACCTATATATTAAAATGTGGTAATTCGCTTGCAGATACACACCTGAGCTATCCATATGGTGAGCTCCTAGGGCCGGACGAGACGTATTACTCACTTGGCTACTAATATGGGTTATCAGTATGATGGGCTTGTGTAGCCACATAGGCTTGTATGTAACACTCCGATTGAATTACTCGTTTATTTAATTATTTATTTAGTTTAATTGAGTATTTTATTTAAATAATTATTTGTGAATATGTGACATGCTTGGTCGGTGACGGTATTTATGGTGTTTTGTGTTAATTTATTGGGTTAGTGAGAATTAACTAAATTAATTAATTATTTAATTAGAATTTGAGGTGAATTTGTAGATTTGGGCCATTATAGGGATTTGGGGGAGTTTAATGGTCAGTAGAGGGAGATTGTGTTTGTTTGGGAAAAAAGATTAATTTAGAGAATTAAAATAAAATAGTATATATTTTAAATTAGACCAAAAATTAGATTTTGACATTTATTTTCATCAGTACATGAAAACAATTGATTTTCGAGAAAAGAGCTTGGAAGGGAGAGTGATAGGGCTTGAGAGAAGAAAGCTTAGAGAACTTGCATGCTGAATTTTCCGAATTTACAAGGTAGGGAGATTCTTCATCTATGGGTGCCTAATTTCTGAAAGGATATAGAGGTTTCCCTTAACCTCCAATAGGATATTATCTTTGTTGTTAATTGACTTGTTCGATGAATAATATGTTACTATTTTGTTTCTATGTCATGATTTACTTGCAAATTCGGGTATTGTTTTGCCACGAAAAATAATGTCTTCTCGTTGATGAATTCAGTATGAATGATTATTCATATGTTGTTGTGAATTAATGAACAAAACATGTCAAATTCATGATTGAGTGAGTGAATTGCATGCTATTTGATATATAATTCATGAGATATTGTTGATTTATAGGTTAAAATCATGTTATAATTATTGTATGATGAATTCTGAGCGTTCTGGTTTTTATAGGATCGAAATCAGAGTTCCAAAGTGATACAATGGGGAAAATTCACAAAACAACATTTGTTGGGTTCTTGGTATTGGTGTGGGCCGTATCAACTGCTACGGGCGGTCGTAGCAGCTCCTTGGATTTGCGTACCAGGTGAGACGTTTTCGAGTGTAACTTGAGTTTCGGGACTCAGATGAGGCGTGGTTTTAAGTGTTGGAAACCTAACACACATGGCTACATTATGGTAGTGCCATGTAAGATGAATTACCATGTTTGAATGATATTTTAGTATATGTTGTGAAATATGTGTATAGTTGCATGACTTATTGTACATACTTGTTGATCACTCGATGAGATATGTTATTTAAGATGTGTGTTACTATTGATGTAGTGAATATATTTGTTTACAGTCAGAGTGGCGATGTATTACATCTATTGAATTGATTGGTTATGTATAGTCAGAGTGGGTTTATACTTCATATTTATATGACATTCATCATATGTATCATTGTTGTGAAAGAGACATGTTTGCTAGTTCATGGTGGGGACTAGTGACTTGTACTAAACCTTGAGTGAGGGCTTGGAGCTCAAAGTGGGGGATGGGGGTTCATAGAGATTGGAAGCCAGTTCATATAAAGAACAAAATGTTGAGTTGTGATTCCCATTTAGAGTGTGGACCATGACGAGTATGAGTCGAGTCATTGTTGCATTATGTTGCATAATTGTGAATGGATGATTGTAATGTGAGTGAGATGTGAATACATGATGTTGGTGTGGTTTTTTATTGTATGGATAATTATGTAGATGTATGAATCTACCCTGAATGTTTATGCGCCGCTTAATATTTGATTGTATTCTCACCCCCTTTTATGTGTTGTTGCATATGTGCTCCTCTGAAGTACAGATAATCAGGTTCTTGAGTAAGAGCTTAAGGTTGAGGACATTGTTGTGCCTCTTTAGTTTCTTGTCATTCGGGTCAATAGTTGGAGTCGCTCTGATACATAACACAAGGGGAATGGGTTGTCCTATATTTGTTTATGTTGTGTATCATTCTGCTTGATTTTATTATATGATGAACCATTTTTAAAACTAATGATGTTATTGAGGATTTTATGCTAAATGTTTTCTTTGTAATTTCACTACTTATTAAATGAGTTATTTTCCATTATTATGTGTTTCAAGAATGTTTTTATGGTTTGGGTTGTGTGAGTAATATTAGACTTGGTGAATAGTTCTGTTTTATACTTGCTTTATTTGATTAATGATCGAGTCGGGAAGTAGGGTGTTATGTAATGTATCAGAGCAGACCGGTCTATCCGACATGTTGTGTAATTTTGTTTGTTCTTTGGTATTCGAAATGTGTGTGAAATACTGTCGGTGCATGTTTGTTTTTCCTAACCGCTTGTCGGCGGGATCGAGATGAAACAAGTGGGGGAGAAGCTTCTCCTTCTCTGAGATGTTTCAGGTGTGGAAGGTTGGTTCAGCATACCATTGATTGCAAGAGTGCGGATTGTTGGATGAGTCAGTGTTGTTTCCTGAGTTTGTTAAAAAGGAAGATTTGGAGTTTTTATCTGCTGAGTGTGTTTCGGGGTTGAATTTGGAAGTGTCTGCTATGAGTGTTAGCATGGTCATCGATACCCTAACTAGTGGTTCAGTGACTACTTCTTTGGTGTGTTTGAATTGTCATGTTACAATTTTTTGGCGAGATTTTGGAATGGACTTAGTGGGTTTTCCTCTAAGTCATCTTGACGTTATTTTGGGAATGAATTGGTTAGAGTTTAATCGGGTGTTTATCAATTGTTTTGATAAGTAGGTGTAGTTTCTTGATTTTCCAGAGAATGCAGAGTCGGGTTTCATGACTGCGAGGCAGGTAGAGATGTCTTTGAGGGAGAGTTGCTCAAGTGTTCATGGTGCCCATGTTCTTGAGTGGGGGAAGCGAAAGGATGACTATGGATTTAACTGTGGTGTGTGATTTTCCTGAGGTATTACCAGATAACTTTAGCGATTTGTTGCCATAGCGTAAGGTTGAGTTTGCTATATACTTAGTACATGGTACTAGTCATTTTTTGATGGCTCCTTATAGGATGTCTGCTTCAGAGATGAGTGAGATGAAGAAACAATTGGAGGATCTTTTAAAGAAGAAGTTTATTCAACCTAGTGTTTCATCGTGGGGAGCACATGTGTTTTTAGTTAAGAAGAAAGATGGTAGTATAAGACTGTGTTGACTATTTACAGTTGAATAAAGTTATGATCATGAAAAAGTATCCACTTTTGAGGACTGATGATTTGATGGATCAGTTAGTTGGGGCTTATGTGTTTAGCAAGATCGATTTGCATTTGGGTTATCCTCAGACACGCGTAAAGTCCAACGTTATTTCGAAGACTTTCTTCAGAATGAGATTTGGTCACTATGAGTATTCAGTGATTCCATTTTGTGTGCATAGTGCACCCAAAGTGTTCATGGAGTGCATGAATAGAATATTCCATCTGTACTTAGATCAATTTATGGTTGTGTTCATCGATGATATTCCGATATATTCAAAGTCCGATGCAAAACATCTAGAACATCTGAGAGTTGTGATACAGACCTTGAAGGATAATAAGTTGTATGCGAAGTTGTAGAAGTGTGAGTTCTTTCTAAAAGAAGTGAGTTTCCATGGTCGTGTGATTTCCAGTGGTGGTATTATTGTTGATCCATCAAAGATCGATGGTGTGTTACAATGGGAGATTCATAAGTCTATTTTTGAGATAAGAAGTTTTCTTGGTTTGAATGGTTATTACCGGAGGTTCATTGAAAGATTTTCGAAGTTGGCATTGCCTTTGACTCGGTTGACTCGAAAAGGTCAAGCCTATGTGTGGAGTGTTTAATGTGAAGAGAGCTTCCAAGAACTCAAGAAGAAAATGATATATGCTCCAGTTTTGATTTTTCCATATCCAAGTGAATCCTTTGTTGTGCATTGTGATGCTCCAAAGATAGGGCTAGGTGATGTATTGATGCAGAATGGTCAGGTTGTGGTATATGCTTGTCGATAATTGAGAGTTCATGAAAAGAATTATCCTATACATGATATGGAGTTAGTGACTGTGGTGTTTGTGTTAAAGATTTGGAGACATTATCTGTTTGGTTCCATATTTGAGGTGTTCACTGATCACAAGAGTTTGAAGTATCAATTCGATCAAAAGGAGTTAAATATGAGGCAGAGGAGATGGCTCGAATTTCTGAAGGATTGTGATTTTGGTTTGAGTTACCATCCTTGTAAATCCAATGTCATAGTCGATGAATTGAACAGAAAGTCATTGAATATGTCAATGTTGATGGTGTGAGAATTGGACTTGATCGAACAGTACAAGATATGAGTTTGATATGCGGAGAGACTCCTAATAGTGTGAAGTTGCGTATGTTGAAGTTGACTAGTGGTATTCTTGAAGAGATCAAATAAGGTAGAAAATTGGATTTTGGGTTGGTTGACTGTCTTGTGCTAATAAATCAATGAAAAGGAGGCAACTTTAGAATCAACGAGAATAGTGTGATGAGGTTTAGAGACAAGGTTTGTGTATCTGATGTGCCACAGCTTAATAAGAGAATTCTAGAGGAAGGTCATAGGAGTGTCCTGAGTATTCATCCCTATGCTACAAAGATGTATCAAGACTTGAAGAAAATATTTTAGTGGCTAGGAATGAAGAAGGAGTTAGCTGAGTTCGTTTATGCTTGTCTGACTTATCAGAAGTCGAAGATTGAACATCATAAGCCATCAGGTCCGATGCAACCGCTGAGTATTCCTGAGTGTAATTGGGACAACATTTCCATGGATTTTGTAACAAGTTTGTCGAACACGATGAAGCGATGTGATTCCATCTGGCTTATTGTTGATAGACTGACTAAATTAGCTTACTTCATACCGATTAAGATTAGTTATCCTTTGTAGAAGTTTGTTGAGTTTTATATTGAGAAGATTGTTAGCTTGCATGGTATTTTGTCAAGTATTATATCGGTAAAGATATGAGGTTTACTTCTAGGATTTGGCAGAGTTTGCAAGAAGCGATGGGTACTAAGATGAAGTTTAGTTCAACTTATCATCCATAAATAGATGTTCAGAAAGAGAGGATTATTCAGTCTTTGGAGGATTTATTGAGGGCGTGTGTTTTGGAGAAGTGAGGTACTTGGGACAGTTACTTGTTGTTGGTTGAGTTCACCTACAACAATAATTTCCATTCAAGCATTAGAATGGCAACATTTGAGGCTTGCTATGGTAGAAGGTGTAAGACACCTTTGTGTTGGTATGATTCTGGTGAGAGTGTCGTGCTTGGACCTGAGATAGTTCAATAACCTACCAGTAAGATCAAGATGATCCAAAAGAAGATGAAAGCTTCACGGAGTCGTCAGAAGAGCTATCGTGACAAAAGGAGGAAGACACTTGATTTCCAAGAGGGAGATCATGTATTCCTCATGGTTACCCCGGTAAATGGTGTTCGTCATGCATTTAATTCTAAGAAACTTACGCCACGTTTCATTGGCCCATTTTAGATTTTTCAGATAGTAGGAGAGGTGGCCTACCGAGTGGCAGTGCCACCATATATTTCGAAACATCATGAAGCATTTCATGTGTCTCAGCTGAGGAAGTACATTCATGATCCATATCGTGTGATCTAGTTGGATGTTGTTAAAGTTAGAGAGAACTTGACAATTGAGACTTTACCGTTGAGAATTAAGGATCGTGAAGTGAAAAGCTTGTGAGGCAAGGAGATCACTTCACTGAAACTTGTTTGGGGAGGTCCTGTTCGTGGGAGTTAAACGTGGGAGCTCGAGAGTAGGATGAGAGAGTCTTATTTAGAGCTTTTCTCGTCATGTAATTTTTAGGGGGGGCGGGGGAATTCTTTTAAGTCAGGGAGAGTTGTAACATCCCGATTTAATTATTCATTTATTTAATTATTTACTCAATTTAGTTGAGTATTTTATTTAAATAATTATTTATGAATATATGACATGGTTGGCCTGTGATGGTGTTTGTGGTGGTTTGTGTTAATTAATTGGGTTAGTGAGAATTAACTTATTTAATTAATTATTTAATTAGAATTTGATGAGAAATTGTAGAGTTGGGCCATTATTAGGATTTGAGAGAGTTTAATGGTGAGTGGAGTAAGATTGAGTTTTGTTTAGGCAAAAAGTGTAATTTAGAGAATTAAAATAAAATAGTATATATTTTAAGTTAGACCTAAAATTAGGTTTTGAGAGCTATTTTCAACACCACGTGCAGACAATGGATTTTGGAGAAAAGAGCTTGGAAGGGAGAGTGTTAGGTCTTGAGAGAAGAAAGCTTATAGGACTTGCTTGCTGAATTTCCTGGATTTACAAGATATGGAGGATTCTTCATCTATGGGTGCCTAATTTATGAAAGGGTAGAGAGTTTTCCCTAAACCTCTAATAGGATTTTCTCCTTGTTGTTAATTGAATTGTGTGATTAATAGTATTATTACTATTCTGTTTCTATGCCATGATTTACTTGTAAATTTATGTATTGTTTTGCCATGAAAAATAATATGTTCTTGTTGATGAATTCGGCATGAATGACTGTTCATATGTTGTTATGAATTTATGAATAAAACATGTCAAATCCATGATTAAGTGAGTGAATTGCATGACGGTTGGTATATGATTGATGAGGTATTTTCGATTTAGAGGTTAAAATCATGTTATAATTATTGTATGATGAATTCAAAGGATTTTGGTTTTTACAGGATCGAAATCGGTGCTCCGGAAGTGCTCCAATGGGGGAAATTTGCAAAACAACATTTTTAGGTTCTAGGTATTGCTACGGGCAGCTATAGTAGCTCTGTGAATTTTCGTATCAGATGAGACATTTCCGAGCGTAACTTGAGTTTTAGGACTTAGATTGAGATGCGGTTCGAGGGGTTGGAAAGCTAACACGTAGAGATACATTATGGTAGTTCCTTGTGAGATGGATTGTCATGTTTTAATGATGTGTGCGTATATGTTGTGAAATGTGTGTATAATTGTGTGAGTTATTGTACATACTTGTTGATGAATCGATGAGACATGTGATTTGGGATGTGTGTTACTATTGGTACAGTGAATATATTTGTTTACAATCATAGTAGAGATGTATTGCATTTATTGTATTAAGTGGTTATGTATAGTCATAGTGAGGTTGTACTGCATGTTTATATGATATCCATCATATGTGTCATTGTTGTGAAAGAGACGGGTTTGCTAGTTCATAGTGGGGACCAGTGACTTGTCCCAAATCTTGAGTGAAGGCTTGGAGCTCAGAGTGGGGAATCAGGGTTCGCAGATATTAGGACCCATTTCATATGAAGAACAAAATATTAAGTCGGTACCGCATGCATATAGAGTTAAGTTGTGAGTCTGGTTCTGAGTGAGGACTCTGACGAGGATGAGTCGAGTTGTTGTTGAATTATGTTGCATAATTACGATTGAATGATTGTGATGTGGGTAAGATATAAATACATGATGTTGGCATGTTTTCTGATTGTATGGATAATAATGTAGATGTATGAATCTACCCTGAATATTTATGCACTACTTATTATTTGAATGTATTCTCTCCCAGTTTCTATGTTGTTAGGTATATGCTCCTCTAGAGTATAGATAATCAGGTACCTGAGTAGAAGCTTGAGGTTTAGGAAGGTGTTATGCTTCTTTTGTTGCTTGTCATTCAGACAAATAGATGGAGTCGCTTCGATATGTAACATAAGGGGAAAAAGTTTGTCATATATTTGTTTATATTGTGTATCTTTATGTTTGATTTTATTTTACGATGAATCATTTTTCAAACTAATGATGATGTTAAGGCATTTATGCTAAATGTTTTTCTTTGTAATTTTGCTGCTTATTAAATGAATTATTTTCCATTATTATGTGTTTCAATAATGTTTTGATTGTTTGGATTGTGTGACTAATATCCTACTTTGTGAATAGTTTTTTTATGTTTGTTTTGTTCGATTAATTGTCGAGTCAATAAGTACGGTGTTACACTCTACACTTGGTTACTCACCACCGATGGGCTTATATAGCTACTTATGAATAAATCACTTGGTTATTCGCGTGTTCTATCCCCTAGTGGGCTCGTGCAATCATTTAGGCGTTTTTGCATTTGCAGATACTCACCTATATATTGATGATTGATGGGATAATGCCACCATATAGGAAATGGTACTTGGTTACTCATCATGGATGGACTCGTGTTTCCACTTAGGCATAAATCACTTGGTTACTTATCGGAATCGTCGGGCGGTGAGTTTGTGTAAGTCTCTTGACGATATGTACTTGGTTACTTATCAAGGGTGTGCTTGTGTGGCATATTATGAGGCATACACTAATATGGTATTCTTTCATGCATGGGTACGGTATGAAAATGTGTTGTGCTAACATTATTATGAGTTTGTGATTTTAAAATTAGGTAGTTAAGGGATTCCTAATTGATGTTATGTCATTATTGTGTATTCCTTAAATGGAAACTAAGGAAACCCCAAATTAATGGTTGATATGTATATATTATGCACTATGTAGAGCTGAGTGGACCCATAAGATAGGGGACTCACAAAGAGTTAGTAATCTCACCCCAATATTCTTAACCTTTTTCAGGTTGCTCGAGGCAGGACCAAGGCAAGGGTAAGATGTCTTAGTCGACTTGAAGATGTTACCGTGGCATATTATCCATTGTGTTTTGATATCCTTATCTTTGTTCTAATTAAGTTTATGTTTTAGTACTCTTGATGTACTTTTTTGGCCATGATACATTCAACTTTTGTTCCTTGTACTAATACTTATTTTGATTTTTGCGATTTATGTATGACTTTCATGTACATATTTATAACACTACTATATTTTATTATAGACATATATGTACGGGGTGTTACATGAATGAACTAAGAGTGTTGTATATCTTTAAAAAAAGAATGTGGAACTTTTCACCACAGTTGGAATTCCATTTGTGGTGAAAAGTGGCTTAAAATAAGTAAAAAATAAAAAATGTTGGTACTCGGATTAGAATCCATGACCAGACGCCACTTTTCACCATAATTAGAATTTCATCTGTGGTGAAAAGTGGCTTAAAAATAAGTAAAAAATCCCAACATTCTGGTGCTAGGATTTAAACCCATGACTAAGTGTCACTTTTCACCACGGTTGGAATCTCAATCATGGTTAAAAGCGACGTCTTTCTAATTTTCACAACTGTTGTAATTAAGGATCGTAGTGAAAAGTATTTTAGTAAAATAAAAAAATTGCATGTGCCAAAATATCACTTATTACTTCGATTGATTGAATAGCAGAGGTAATAATATGTTGCGAAATATATATTTCATAGTAATGCTTATAACAATTTGTAAATTATTAACTTCGATGTAAGTTAATTGTTAATTAAAAATAAATTTTAGATGTACCCATAGTTTTCACCCCAAATAATTTAATTATGAAAATATAAATGATTTCATGCATATTTTTTCAAATACTAGGTTATCATCTAAACTAAGAAAACTATTGACTAACATTGTTAGAACTATATTAAGATACATACATAGAGGAGCAATAGAGAAAGCCGGATTACTTTTTAAGTGTATTATGTTTCACATTAATTCAGATTTATAATGATCACAAGGTGATTATTTATACATCACTAGTTAGATTTACAATCACTAATTAGGACCAACAACCTTACAAAATTTAGTTAGTTATGTGTGTAATAAGTAACTTCCTCTTAATTTAAAGTTTCTACTCTTATTACATTGAGAATACTCTTCATGTCATTGATTTTGTGAATCTTGAGTGCTTGGTTAGTTAGAACATCCGCTACTTGATCCTCTATTCTACAATATATTAAAGTAATGTTGATCTTACTTAATCTCTAAAAAAATGAAACTTGGTTTCAATGTGTTTTCTCCTTATATGATCTATGATATTCCTTCCAAGGTAATTATTATTTTGTTGTCTAATATTAGTTTTAATTCTTCC
The DNA here is from genome assembly GCF_024323335.1 of Lathyrus oleraceus. NCBI lineage: Eukaryota > Viridiplantae > Streptophyta > Magnoliopsida > Fabales > Fabaceae > Lathyrus > Lathyrus oleraceus. Next base: position 297,694,518 of record NC_066584.1, read on the forward strand.
TCTATTCTCATCTCCATTGCATTCAATAGAGATTGCATCCACACTCTTTGACAAGCTACATGGAGATTGACATATAATTGGTTTCACTTGTTTTCTTCTTTGAGCACAATAAAATTTTAGGATTGAACAATTTTAACACATATTCCATTGTATTTATTTTTCCCATTTTGTTTGCATGCCAACCTGAGGCACAAAAACATGTCACTTTATTCCTTTGGTCATTAGGTTTTAGAAATACGGTGGCATTATTTTTTTGTGCCTTTAAGATATCTCATGATCCTTTTTACTACTTGCATGGGTGAAATTAAGAGTGGGGATAACTTTTTATGGTGTCAAGTCTTGAAAGGAAAGTATGTTAGAAGCAATAGCCTGATAAATGAAGTGGATGCCAAAACTCATGATTCAAGTTAGTGGAAGAGCATAGCAAGTATTTGGCCTATATAGAAATTATTTCTTCCTTTTTTTTGCAATTGGAAGTGGTCATAATGTTAAAGCACAGGACGATTGTTGGGTATCATACTCCAATTTTGTCAGGGCATTTCAAATTTTTAAGCAAATCAACTTTAGTTTGTCTTGCTTAAAATAAAATTTTGGTTTTAAAGACAAACCGCGCGTAAAATAAATTTATTAACCGCGGATAAAATTAATAAATAGTTTTTTCAGGTTTGGGTTTGCAAGTGTCTTTTTTATTTATCTCCGTTACACGTAATTTAACTGGTGTGCTTGTTTTACTTTTTCGTGCGGTCGCATCCTCAATTGTCTATTTTATTGAACTTTATTTCTCATATATTATTTTCAAGCGCTCATTTTTATTTTTTCGCGTATTTTTGCGCCCGATTTTTATTCGTTTTAATTCCATTTATTTTTTCTTTTTTTATCAAAATATTAAGAAAAAATAAATAGAGATAAATAAATATTTACTTTGGTTTTATTTTGTTTTATTTATTAAAAATATTTAAATTTTATTGCATTTAATTTTTTTGAACTACTTTGGATCACCTAAAATATCCAATGCCAAAAAGCCATTGCATCTAATTTGAAACCATAAGTTCATAATATATATTCTCACTGCTATTGGCCAAATGAGATCAACAAACGGCGCCTTTTACCATTCACTTCCTCTCTCTTAGTTTTTAAAAATTCAAAAAAGGAAAGTGGCAAAAAGAAAAAGCGTAAGAGCAAAGGGAGTTCTTCATTTTTCATTGAACCTTATCACCTCTTTTCAAAACTCCCTCATTCACGATATAAATTCCACGACCTTCATACAAAAACCATACACGGTCCATGATCCCTCCAACCATATCACTCCATTACAACTAACAGACAACTTTCCTGCTACTTCCCCCATCACCTTCAACAAACTCCTAACCCCCTTATTTAAAACGCATTGCAACAACTACATGCATCTTCTTCATTTTTCCAAACACGCAAACCCCTTCACATAATCTTCCTCCACTCATTCTTAACATAACCATTTTTCAACAACAACCCAAACCACCGACCACCACCTTCTCCGACCAACAACACCTTCATTCGCTCTTTCAACAAAAATCATCATCCTCCATCCATCTTCTACACCGCATGTGCCACCATCCCAACAACGTCAAACTCACGACCAAACAACTCACATATACTCACCTCCAACCACGTAATATGCTTATCTTTTTCACCTCTCAAAACAGCCATCGCATCTGCCAACTCGCTCACCATATGACTTCAACTCCTCCATTTTCTCCCTCCTTGTAATTTCACTTTTCAACCGCCATTGTACCTCTAACAACACACTCCAACGTGACCACCACGTTTTTTCTTTCCGCCAGCTTCATGTAAAATGAACCACTATTTCACCACCTTACTCACCTCTACCGGTGAGCACAACTCCGACTGCCACTCACACTTCAACTTTTGTTTTAAAGCTATGACTACCTCCTTGCTCAATCGGACTTTCCAGCGATGAATCAAATGCAACATCAACAAGGTTATGCTTCCTCTCCTCCAATTCGCAAGCCACGCAACAACTCATCACCATGTCGTCAATTTCTCTTTGTTCATGACTCTAGAAACAACAATATTACAGACGACATTGCAACAAAATTGATGCCCTTGGTAACGATTCAATTTTATTTTATTTTGTGTATGATGTTGTTATTGACATTTTGGATGTATATTTGATTTTCAATTATCGGTGTTGCGTATGTTGGATCTGTCTTGCAATACTCTATAATCATAAGTATTGGTGTGTGGGTTGATGTTTGTTGTTTGTGTTACGTTTAGATTGACTCAAATCCATAGGTTCGACATCATTCGTATGTTGTGACTCTACTAATTTTTTTTCGATATAACATTTTAAATATTTTTACGTACTGTTGTTTTTCATTGCTTAAAATCGAAGCATATTTGCATTGTTGTCATGGTTTGTAATGTTGTAACATGTTGCTAGATTTTCGCTCGATATAATGGTGTAAATATTCAGTATACACGTTGATATTTATTTTATTTATCATCATTATGCTAAGTGCATTTTATTTCGATTGTGATGAGCGTGTTTTGTGTTAGCAAGTTATTGGTTGGTTTACTTTTGCTTACGTGCGACATTGCAGTTTTTTGTCGTCGCGTTTAAATCAGATATGTACGCGCTTTTGGTAGTTCATCATAACGTCAATACGTGTTTTCTTTCGCTACTTTGTGTTTCATATGTTGCTTTTATTATGATGTATTTTGTTGTGTTCGATTCTAATTGCAATGACCGCGCTTCACGCTAGCAACTTGTTATTCGACTTGTGTTGGCACGCAACATTTCAATTTTATTTCCTTTAAATTGGCTAAGTATTATGCATTGGCACCTCTGTATTGTACATCTTCACATTACATGAACTTAATTCGTGTCCTCGCGTTGCATTTAATTTCACACACTTGTTTACTTTTCATTTAGATTGTGATAAATGTGTTCTGGTTATGATTGTTATAAGAACATTGGTGTCCCATCAGTTTTTATGTGTGTGTGCAATTGATATCACGTTTCGTATAACTTATGGCGTTAAGTTACACCTTGCGTTAGAGTTTTTGTTTTCACGTTTGAACTCGCATCCCCGTGTTTCAAATCGCGTCTCTCATCTCTTTTGAACCATTTCACCGTTGACCAAATCATTTTCAATATCAAAACCAAAATGTATAATCATTTTCAAACATCTTGCAGATGAAAAATGAACGGTACTACTACTTTTTCCCCCTATTATTTGGATACGAGTTATCTAGCTCGACCATCCGAGCATATGTCATCCGTTTAAAATTCTTAACCCGATTCATCTTGAACCTCTTTCATAATCAAAATTAAGTAATCTTATTTTCACAATAAATCAGGCGAAAAAAGAACGGTCTAGTGTATATTATTCTTTTTCCCGAATACTTGGATACGAGTCGTATGGCTCGGCCATTCGAGTACTCATCTTCCATCCAAAACACCTTAACCATATCTAACTCTTTTGCAATTAATTAGGTGAAAAACGAACGGTCTCGTGTCTACTATTATTCTCCCCGATTGTTTGGATACAAGTTGTCTAGCTCGACCATGCAAGAATTCGTCATCCACTCAAAAACATCTCAACCAATAAAACTTGTCTTTTCTCGCCCCACGTGATCTAAAACCTTTTCACAAACAAACAATGTTTTATCCATTCTACTATGATACAAACAAATACTTAAGCCTCTCATGCAGGAGCATACAACAACCGTTTAACCACTAGAACACGACCAAGTAGGATCCTTTCTACCAATATACAAACAAATGCTTAACCCTCTCATGCACGAGCTTACAAGAAAACATTTAACCGCTGGAATGCAACTTAAGCATTCATTCACTAAAATTCATCAACCAACACTCATTTTCTAGTAAGAGCTATGTAGCTTTGAGTTCCCCATCGCACTTGGGGATACATAGGAGTGATATTCAACATCTTGTCAAGCACTATAACCATAAACCCAAAAATACCTTTTTTCTTTCCCAGAACTACGTTGCTTTGAATTCCTCATCACATCTAAGGATACGTAGGTTCAAGATCCACAATCTTGTCAAACACCCTAATAAAAACCTTTTTGCAACCCCTTTTATTTTTATTTTCAATCTTTTAATCAGTCGAAGAAAAAAATGACATACGATAACATTACAATCACAAATCTAACTAAATGGTTCTATTTGAGTATAAATGGTGTGAAGGTGTAATACCTTTCCCTCCCATAATCAACTCTCGAACTTGAATTTGGTAGTGAAGACCATTTTCTTTTTTCTTTTAAGGGTTTTATCAATATTTTTCCTTTTATTCTAGAATAAATAAAGTTTGATGGAGACTCAGCATAATCATCTACGAGTGTGAGATGCACTCATGGTCGTATTTTTTGCTATGTGACAACTGGAGACTCTATTGGGGAAACACTTCAGATAGGGATTCAAGCCTAATTTAGTTGATTTACGATGAATGTTAGCATTGTTTACTTGTTTTCTTCTATCTTCTTTTCTTGATCTCATTGTTTTTATCATTTCTTTTTTTGCTATTGGTTCTCATGGTACTGCGGGGATTCTCTAATTATTTGCACTATGTGAGATAGGCTTTACACTCGAGTCTGAGAAGAAATAAGTTTAAGATGGTAATGATGTAGTATTTACCCACAACGTGTATGACTAATTGGGATCATACGAAAACCCTCATAGACTAGACCTTCATGGAAGTATTGTTGTCTGATGAGTCTTTATTAAGGCGATAATATTTTCAACCAGGATCAGTGACTATAGGGACCTTTTTAGAACCTCGGAGTCAATGGTTGTGTAGTATCGACTTGTGAGATGTATGCCTCGTGAGGTTGATATAAAGACCTCAGCTAGAAGAGATTATCTTGACGGTATCATTGTTTGATGAGTCTTCATAAAGGCAGAAATATTCTTAAGGAGGGTCCGTGACTCTAGGAACCTACAACCGTAGAGCCTACTTACGGGGTTTCATTAATCATAGATACTTATGACTCCTGCTTTTTATGCTCCAATTGACTAAAACAGGGTGTATATGTGATCCTGAGCTTTACATTGCATTTTACTTGTATATCAAAAAATAAAAATTCATGCATTCACATTTTATCAGCATGCATGCATATCTTTTTCCAAAACAAAAGAAAATCATCCTAACCTTTTTCCATAACTAGCAGCTGATTTCTCAGCCCCTATATCAGACTCGAAGCAGCTCATAAAGGATATTGGACTCGTTGGAGCAAAACCAAGTTATTTTAATAGAATATGTTGATTTGATGAAAAACAAGTTGAACCAACTCGTTAAGGCCATGTCAACTTTGGCATAGATAGAGGACAACATTCAACGGATTGCAGTACTTGAGAATGTCATTCCACCTCAAGTAAATGGTCCTTCTCTACCTTAGCATGTACAAATCCTAGCTTAGAACCCTATTATATAAGAGCACCCTATTGTCCGAGATGGGCATACCTCACCTTATGATGCTATTGAGTATCATAGGTTTGCATTCCCCATGTTATATCACATAAGGGAAAGCCTAATGGTGAATACTGAATGACCACATGATGTTGAGATTGTTGAAAGATGTCGTGTGTTGGAAGAAAGGCTTAGATCCATTGAGGGGCATGATGCCTATGGGATCGACACTTTCAACATGTCCTTAGTGTCGGATGTGATGATCCATCCAAAGTTCAAGACATAGGATTTTGAGAAGTACAAATGGAATAGTTGTTCAAATATTCATTTGAAGATGTACTATCGAAAGATGGTTGCATACTCTTGCAACAACAAGTTACTCTACCAATGTTTTCAAAACAGTCTTAGTGAGGCATCATTGGAATGGTATATGCAACTAGAGTGAAGTCACGTCCAGACCTAGAAATAATTGGTTATGGTATTCCTGAAACATTACCAGTACAACACAGATATGACTCTGAAATGTATTCAATCGCAAAATCTTTCTTAGAGGAGTGATGAGTAATTCAAAGAGTACGCCCAAAGATGGAGAGAGTTAGTTGTAACACTCTAGACTGCTTTCAGGATTACTGATTGACCCCACAAACCAACACGAGTCGTTTCTGCAATTTTTGTCCTTACTCACACGCTTTCCGAGAAACTTCCTAAAAGGTCACCCATCCAAATACTACTCCAAGTCAAGCATGTTTAACTATGGAGTTCTTATATATTAGGCTACCGAAAAGAAAATGCATCTTGTTGATATATGTAGTACCAATAAATCCTTATAATCCTTCCTTCAATCATGGAGTCCCGTACTTGCACAGCTTCATGATCCCTCTCATTTTGATGTGAATTTAGTAACCAGTCTCCGCCCTCTTTGGCCTCTAGTGTTAAATCCACTCTCCTCCTTCTTTGTACTTAGGTGTTACATGTAGAAATCCAGGTAGCTTATATGGCCACCTGTAGCACGCACTAGCGTTCCCCCAGCCAAAAACCCCATTTTTGGCTCGCCACTGGCCTAGAAACCAGAGGGTTGCTACGATCGCCCGCAACACTTGATACGGCCCATAACAGAGCCCAAAAAACCACTTTTTTCTCTCAAACTTCCTAATGTTGTTCAACATAAAATTCCGCTATAAAAAACCATTGGGAAATGTATATTAAAGTCTATTTAAACAATACTCCATTTCAAGAAGTTAGTCATAGCTACCACTAATTTGTTTGTCTCATTTGTTGCAATTAGTGCAAAAATTACATGAAATTGATTCCAGGATTTTGTAAGAATCCCTTTACAAAAATAGTTTCCTTAAACAAAATAATGAGAGGTAGTTCATATAAGGAGATACTGAGGTAGAGAAACACATTCATACAATGAGATGTGATGACATTGTTAAACCAAAGATACAAGGTAGCTTGGGAATGACGAAACTTACTGATATGAACAAGGCTTGCATTCTTAAGCTATGATGGAAAATTAAGAGTGGGGATAACTCTTATGGTGTCAAATGTTGAAGGGAAAATATGTTAGAAGCAGTAGCCTGATAATTTAAGTGGATACCAAAACTCATGATTCAAGTTTGTGGAAGAGCATAGCAAGTGTTTGGCTTGTTATAGAAAATATTTATTTTTTTTGCAATTGGAAGTGGTGATAATGTTAAAGCATGGAATGATTGTTGGGTGTCATACCCCAATTTTGTCCGGACATTTCAAATTTTTAAGAAAACCAACTTTATTTTGTTTTGCTTAGAATAAAATTTTGGTTTTGCAGACAAACCACACCTAAAATAAATTTATTGACCGCATGTAAAATCAATAAATAGTTTTTTCAGGTTTGGGTTTGCAAGTGTTTGTTTTATTATTCTACATTACGTGTAGTTTAACTTGGTGTGCATGTTTTATTTTTCCGCGCCTTTGTGCGGTCACATATTTATCAGTCTGAGTCTTTTCATCAGAGTATTTTTTACTGTGAGATTTGATCATCGATTGTCTATGTTACTGAACTTTATTTCTCGTAGATATTTTAATGCATTCATTTTATTTTTTCGCTTTTTTTCACGCCCAATTTTTATTCTTTTTAATTCCATTTATTTTTGTTTTTTATCAAAATATCAAGAAAAAATAAATAGAGATAAATAAATTTTCGTTTGATTTTATTTTGTTTTATTAAAAATATATAAATTTTATTGCATTTAATTTTTTTTGAACTAATTTGGATCACCTAAAATATTCAAGGACTTTCTTGGCATTACATTTAATTTGAAACCCTAAGTTCATAATATATATTCTTACTGCTATTGGAAAAATGAGATCAACAAAGGACGCCCCTTACCAATCACTTCCTCTCTCTCGGTTTTTAAAAATTAAAAAAGGAAAGTGGCAAAAAGAAAAAGCATAAGAGCAAAGGGAGTTCTTCATTTTTCGTTGAACTTTCTCACCTATTTTCATAACTCCCTCAGTCACAATATACATTCCACCACCTTCATACAACAACCATACACGGTTCATGATCACTTCATCCGTATCACTTCATCACAACTAACACACAACTTTTATGCTACTTTCCCAATCACCTTCAACGAACTCAAAACCCCCTTCTTTAAAATGCATTGCAACAACTACCTGAATCTTCTTCATGTCTCCAAACACGCATACCCCTTCACATAAGTTTCCTCCACTTTTCATCAACAAAATAAAACGTCGGCCACCACCTTCTTCGGCCAACAACACCTTCATCCACCCTTACAACAAAAAACTTCATCCTCTATCCACCTTCTAAACCGCTTGCACCACTACCCTAACAACATCAACCTCACCATGTAACAACTGTCTCCGGCGAAGCAAAAACAACAACTCTACCAAGCTACTCATGACCAAACCACTCACATCTACTCACCTCCAACCACATAATACACGAACCTTTTTCACCTCTCAAAATGGCCACTGCGTCGGCCAGCTCCTTCACCATACGACTTTAACTCCTCAATTTTCTCCCTCCTTGCAACTTCACGGTTCAACCGCCATTGTACCTCTAACAACACTCTCCAACGTGACCACCATGTTTTTTTTTATTTTCGCCACCTTCAGGTAAGATGCACCACCATCTCACCACCTTACTCAGCTCCACCATCGAGCATAACTTCGGCCACCACTCACACTTCAACTTCTATTTTAAAGCTTCGGTCACCTCCTTGCTCAACTGTATTTTCCTATGACAAATCAAACAAAACATCAACAAGATTATTCTACATATGTTCTAATTTATAAGCCATGCAACAACTCACCACCACACCACCAATTTTGATTTGTTCACGACTTGGTAACAGCAACACATGAGATGACATCCCAACAAAAATGATGCGCTTGGTAACAATTCGGTTCTAATTTTTTGTGTGTATGCTATTGTTATTCACAGTTTAGATGTCCATTTGATTTTCATTTATCATTGTTGTATATACTGGATATGTCTTCCAATACTCTGTAATCATAAGTATTAGAGTTTGGGTTGTTCTTTGTTGTTTGCGTTGTGTTTAGATTGGCTCAGATCCGTAGGTTTGACATCATTCACATGTCGTGACTCTGCTGAATTTTTTTCGACATAATATTATAAATATTTGTATGTGCTGTTGTTTTTCGTTGCTTAAAATTGTATCAGATCCGCATTATTGTCGTGGTTTTTAATGTTGTGACATGTTGATGGATTTTCGTTCGATATAATAATGTAAATGTTCAGTATACACATTGTTGTTTGGTTTATTTATCAGCATTACATTAAGTGCATTTCATTTCAATTACAGTGTTACGTGTGACATTTCAATTTTTTTGTCATTGCATTTAACTCAGATTTGTACGCGTATTTGGTAGTTAAGCATGGCATTAATACACGTTTATTTTTGCTACTTTGTGTTTCATATTTTTCTTTCGTTATGGTGTACTTTGTTGTGTTCAATTCTATTTGTGACGACCGCACTTCACGCTAGCAACTTTTTATTCAATTTGTGTTAGCATGCGACATTTCGATTTTATTTCCTTTAGATCGAGTATGTATTATGCATTGGCAACTGCGTATTGTACATCTTCACGTTACATGAACTCAATTCGCATCCTTGCGTTGCATTTAATTTCACACACTCATTTACTTTTTGTTTAGATTATGATGAATGCATGTTGGTAATGATTATTATATGCACATTATTGTCCCATCACATTTTCGTGTGTGTGCGGTTGATATCACGTTTTGTACGATTTGTGGTGTTAAGTTATGCCTCGCGTTATAGTTCACGCTATCGCGTTTTAACTGGAAACCTCGCGTTGCAATTCATGTTTATCATCTCTTTTCAACCATTTGACTATCGATTAAACCATTTTCAATATCAAAACCAATACATTTAATAATTTTCAAACATCTTTCATAAATCGGATGAAAAGGAAAGGTTTAGTGTCTACTACTCTTTTCCTCGATTGTTTGGATACGAACTGTCTAGCTCATCCACACGAGCATTTGTCTTCCGTCTAAAACTCTTAACCCGATTCATCTTGAACCTCTTTCAGAATCAAATGCAAGCAATCTTATTTTCACAATAAATTGGACGAAAAAGGAACGGTTTAATGTCTACTATTCTTTTCCCCGAATATTTGGATACGAGTCGTATGAGTCACCCATTCGAGTACCCATCTTCCATACAAAACACCTTAACCATATAAAACTCTTTTGTAATTAATTAGATGAAAAAGGGACGGTCTAGTGTCGACTATTCTTTTCCCGATTATTTGGATTTGAGTTGTCTAGCTCAAATATGTGAGCATTTATCGTCCACTCAAAAAAACCTCAACCAATAAACTTGTCTTTTCTCTCCCCCGTACGATCGAAAACCTTTTAACAAATGAAGAATGTTATATCTACTATAATGCAACAAAAATAACGTTTAAGCCTCCCATGCACGAGCATACAACCAATGCTTAGCCGCTGCAACGCGATCAAGAAGAATCCTTTCTACCACGATACAAATAAATGCTTAAGCCACCCATGATCGAGAATACAATCAAACATTTAAGCGCTGAAATGCAACCTAAATATTTGTTCACTAAAATCAATCAACCAACACTCATTTTCTACAAAGAACTATGTAGCTTTGAGTTCCCCATCGCACCCGGGGATACGTAGGAGTGAGATTCAACATCTCGTCATCATTATAACAATAAACCCAAAAATATTGTTTGTCTTGCCCAAAAGTATGTATCTTTGAATTTCTCGTCGCACCTAAGGATACGTTTGAGCAAGACTTGCAATCTTGTCAAAGAAGTATGGAAAACTTTTTAAGGACCCGTTTTATTTTCCTTTTCAATCTTTTAATCACTCGAAGAAAATAAATGACATACAATAAAATTCCATTCACAAATCTAACTAAATGTTTCCCGTTGAGTACAACGGATGTGAGGGGTGTAATACCTTCCCCTCGCATAATTGACTCCCAAACATGAATTTGATTGTGACGACCATTTTCTTTTTTATTTTAAGGTTTTAACAATATTTTCCCTTTTCTTCATGAATAAATGAAGTTCAGTGGTAACTCTGTTTAATCATCCACAAGCGTGCGATGTACTCGTGATCGTATTTTTCGTGTTGCGACAGCTGTGAGTCTGCTGGAGAAATGCTTCAGCTACAAAGTAAAGCCTTATTTACTTGATTTACGATGAGCATTAGATTTGTTTACTTGTTCTCTTCTATCTTCTTTTCTTGATCTCATTGTTATTGTCATTTCTTATATGATATTAATTCACATGGTACTGTCGGGATTCTCTGATTATTGGCACTGTATGAGATAAGCTCTACTTCTGAGTCTGAGAAGAAACTAAGTTTAAGATGGTGGTGTTGTAGTATTGGCGTGCAAGGTGTATGCCTCATTGGGATGGTATGAAAACCCCACCTATAGTACACCCTCTTGGAAGTATTGTTGTCTGATGAGTCTTTGTCAAGGAGATAATATTTTCAAGCAGGACCTATGACTCTAAGGAACTTTTTAGAACCTTGGAGTCGATGGTTGTGTAGTATCGAACTGCAAGATGTATTCCTCGCGAGGTTGATACAAAGACCTCAGCTAGTAGATATCATCTTGATGGTATCACTATCTGATGAGTCTTCGTCAAGACGTCGATATCCTTATGGAGGGTCCATGACTTTAGGAACCTCCAATTGTAGAGCCTACCTTTGGGGTTTCACTTATCAGAGATACCTATGTATCCTTGTTTTAATGCATGAATTGACCAAAACAGGGTGTCACTGTGATCCTGAGATTTACATTGCATTTTCCTTGAATATCAGAAAACAAAAATTCATACATTCACATTTCATTAGCATGCATGCATATCATTTTCCAAAACAAAAAAAAAATATTCTAGCCTTTGTCCATAACCAGTTGTTGATTTCTCAACACCCATATCGGACTCGAAGCAGCTCACGAAGGATCATGGACCCGAAGGGGAAAAACCAGTATGCATTAAGAGAATATGTTGATTTAATGAAAACCAACTTACACCAAATCGTGGAGTCCATGTCAGGTTTAGCATAAAGAGAGGACAACATTCAACATACTATAGTTGTTGAGAATATCATTCCACCTCAAGTAAATGGTCTTGCTCAGCCTCAGCCTGTACAAATCCCAGTTTAAAACCCTACTATACAAGAGCACCCTACTGTCTGAGATGGACTTACCTCACCTCATGATACTATTGAGTATCATAGGTTCGCATTCCCCATGCCAAATCTCCAATGGGAAAGCCTAGTAGTGAATAATGAAGGACCACAAGATATTGAGACTGTTAAAAGATGTCGTGTGTTGGACGAAAGGCTTAGACCCATGAAAGGGCCTAAGGCATATGGTATCGACGCTTTTGACAAGTGTTTAGTGCTGGACATGATAATCCATCCAAAGTTTAAGACACCGGATTTCGAGAAGTACAAATGAATTAGTTATTCAAAGACTCATTTGATAATGTATTATTGGAATATGGTCACGTACTCTTGCAACAACAAGTTCTCATCCACAGATTTCAAGACAGTCTTGGTGGGGCAATCATTGGAATGGTATATGTAACTAGAGGGAATTCGCGTCCACACCTGCAAAGACTTGGTTATGGTATTCATGAAGCATTACCAATACTACATGAATATGGCTCCGAACTTACTCAATTGCAAAATCTTACTCAAAGGAGTAATGAATCGTTCAAAGAGTACACCCAAAGATTGAGAGAGTTGGATGCTCACGATCAACCACCACTACTTGATAGGGAGCTAGTTGGTATGTTTATGGATACCCTGCAGGGCCCATACCTTGAAAGGATGACAGGTAGTTGTAACACCTCAAAATTTGCCCTCCTCTTCTTGGGACTAGTTTGACACATTGCATTTCATTTTAGGACATTAGGCATTTGCATTTTGCATATCATATGGAAATAAGAAAGTCATCCTCCAAAGTCTTTTCAGAAGATGGAGAAGTTACATGATTCAAGCCTGAGGGTTTCTATGAATTGATGATCAACCATCTGAGGGTTTGCTTTTCATCAGGGTTTCTTGGTTCTTCAAAGGTTTTGAGCATCATCTTGTTTGCAAGGATTTGTTACCATAATCATGGTTCTATCATCATCAAGAGTTGCAGAGCTTATCCTCAAGTTCCTTTGGATTAGGGTTTTGACCTCTGGTCAACCCTAATCAATGACATTCTTTCAACCAGGGCTTCTCAAGGATATGATGTATTTGCTGGGGATGAAGATCACATGATTGTTATGAGGGGCTTACATGAGCTAGGGTTTCATTTCTGAGTAATTTCCCCAAGTGGTGGAGGTTCAAGCTGATCAGGGCATGTCAAGGTCATCTAAGGACCACACAAGTCAACTGTGCAGTCAACTGAGGGCTATGAGGTGGGGAAATGAGTTGGGACACCTCAATCATGTTCAAAAGAGGTCCATTTGTCATTCCAAACATCTATCTTGAATATTTTGAAGCCATGGCAAAAGTTTCCAAAAATGGAAAGTGACCTGTAATTGAAAGTTTCCAAAAATGGCAAGTTTCTGGTCCACATTCAACTTGATTTTTAAACATAAAGGAAGTTTCAAATAGATTTTTGGTGAACATGAAAGTTGAAGATCTTTCTCTCCCCTTTTCAAAAAGTCCTATTTCATGATCATATGATGATTGGTTGGGAAGTTATGGCCAAATGATCACAAAGTATACATGGAAGTTCAAAGTGACATAACTTTTGCTACAAAACTCCAATTTGGTCCACTCTTTTTGCAAGATGCTTGTCATGACCTAGCTTTCCAAATGAATCATTTCCATACATGGAAGAGGTTCATATGATCATGTGTTCATACTTGTGCATTTTGGAGGGAAATGTCACAATTCAAATTTGGTGGATTATACAAGCAAAATACCAATCCCATCTTGATTGTTGAATGATTTTAAGTGAATTTGTACCCTTGCATGGCACTGTTCACGTGCACATGACCACATGCTAAGCACACTTTCCATTTTTGCACCACACCTTATATATCCTTAATTTTGATTAGCCATTGCCTAATTGGATTAATAGCATCATTAAGAGATCATATAAATACCAAATCATAACTGTTTTTGAGGGGGAGAAGCATTTCAGATCTGAAAAATTCACATTCCCTCCAAAAATTCTCTCTCCTTGAAATCAAATTTTCTTCACATAAACCTGCATTTTCTTTGCATAATCATGGTCATGGTGCATCATTGAGTAGGAATCCACGTTTGGTTTGAAGAATTCTATCAAGAATCAAGCAGATCGAGCACATGAGCATGTTCATGGATTTCTGAAATTGAGCTTGATTCAGGTTGTTTCAAGTGGTAATTCTTGCGCAAAGCTTCATTAGAGGTTAAAGGAAGTTGATCTGGATCATTTGGAAGCTTGAACGTGCGATTTTTGATCACTGCATCTCAAGTAGGTGAAAATTCGACCATCTCCTTTTGCCTTTTTCTTGCCATAAATATGTAGATCTTGCTTTGCTGAACATGCTGATAGAATTAGATTTGAATTTGGTTGAGAAACGAGCTTGTATGATGAACTGGAACTTTTGAGCATGATTATGTTTTCGTTCGATCTGAGCATGTTAGGGAGAATTAGATGAAATTATTAGCATATTTGAGATGTAGGTTGAATGCTGGTTCGAACGGTATATCATTTATCAAATTCTGGAAAATTATTGTTGAAGGTCGCCGGAATTCAACCGGAGAAGACGACCGGAAACACTGTTCCGGCCGTCTGGTTCTCCCTAGGGTTTTGGCTTACGTGCGCTTCCATGTAAGCGTTTGCATGGCTATTCCACTGGCTATTACTCGCTTGACCAAGCCACGTTGTATTTGACTGCTGATGTGTGCTTCCACATCATTTAGTGAAACGTTGCGTTTCATATTTGCCTGTGTGTTCGCTTACTGGACGCTTATGTGTGCATATGATTGGTTCATGTTCGTTTGACTGGCCTATGTGTACCTTTGACTGCTGATTTGCTACCAGCGCATTAATGATGCGCTGCGTTTCATGAGCGCCATTGACGGTCCTTGCGTGCGTTCGATTCCCCGCTTGTGCATTTTCTGAATTTAATTGATTGAAATTTTTCATTTCCCTTCAGCGCGTGTGTTCGAGTCCTCGCTGGTGTATTTTGCTGATTTTATTGGAATTCTCATTTTCCCTCTATTATTTTCCATATTATTTCATCTTATTTCATTTTTATTTCTTCAACTTTAAAAAAATCGTTAAAAATTGAAAAATGCTTCAAATTGATCCCAATTTTTTTTCACATTCTTGTTTTGATATCTAGTTTTTTATAGAATTTATTTCATGATTTATGTGTTTCTGGATTTTTATCTTGTATTTTTTTTTATTGAACCATATGCCAAATTGATATGTCATGATAAATGCTTTGTGAAATGCTCATCTTTAATCCAATTGATTTGAAATTTGGCATGCTTGATCCTCACATGTGATTTGATTTTTGAGCTTTGGTTTGGAATTTTTATCATATGATATCACTGTTTTGGACACAGGAAGATATGTTGTGACAATTTGTGTCACATTTTGGATGTTGTATTTGTGCATTTTCATTTACTTACCATTTGAGCTCTTCTGGATTTAATTTTTTTCATGATGATCATTCATAACATGATAAACTTGCATAAAAAAATTGAATGTCATTGGATGCTTTTCTGTTTTGATTTGGATTTTCTAATTTGGATGTCCAACTTTGTGCACATTGTTTGCCTTTGCATGACATTGACCATTTGATGCCTTTGCTTCATGAATTGATCTTGGTCCTTTTAAGGACACTTTCTTAATTGTTTGAATGTGTAATATGCAAAAGATTGACTTCTGTTTTGATCATTTGATTTGGTTTTGAACCTAGTCTTTGTACTAGTGTTTTGTACATAAACTAATTGTGCTTTGTGTTTCAGGTTTGGACATTTAGCATTGATGTTTGGTTTGGTCTCACCTTGTGAGATGCAAATACCTTTGAGCACTAACTATTGTTGTTTTGTAGGTCAATTGATGTGATGAACTCATTTGAGTGCTTGCATTTGTGCCTTGCATTGAGTTGTAAATATTGGAAAGTTCCACTATTTGTCTGTTGGTTTTCTGATTGAGATATTAATTGTTTAAGCTTTTGTACAGGTACATTAGTTGCTAGCTTTGCTTTTGATTAAAGCTTTGGATTATGGTTGATACACCACTGAGGTAGTTTAGCCTTCTTACTCCATGTAGTCTGGAAGCCCTATCACCTTTTTGGCAGGCATTTTGGCTGAAGTCCTCCTTGTGAGGCTCTGTTTGTGTTTGTTTACATTTGTGCCAAAGACCTCCAAGTGAGGCATGCTACTTGATAAGTCCTCCTAAGTGAAGAGGCAATTGACAGATAGAAGGGATTAGCAATCAATCCCCTGTTATTTAGTGAGTCGTTCATTATGCTCGCACTACGTGCTGATGCTCTTGAACAATGTACCCAAGATCTTTGTATAGAGTCAGTCAAGTGGAATAGGGTCCCTCTTTCTGGATCCCCATGCTTTCTTTGATTTGAGCTCACCCTGGCCAGGGTTAAGAGCATGAGGTCTCATCCTCATTACCATCTTTGATCAGCTTTACCCTAACTCTCAATGTTAATGGTTAAGAGCTTTTGTTTACCCTTACAGTTTGGCTTGTTTGTCGAGCTTGATATGACCCCTCTTGACTAAAGCCTACCCATTGTTTGGGCCTCTTGTGTGGATATAGTGTGTGGTGCTTGTTCACTTGTATTGGTGTTTATTTGCTTTCCTCTGAACTGACTTGCTTCCTGTGTGAGTTAGGTTCTGATTAGAGACCTCAACTTAGGGATTACTCATTGCATGACAACTTTTAGGCTCGAGTCTTAGTCTCCCTATTAGTTTGTTGTTTCCCTGGTCTCTGGTTAGGAGAGTTTCTCCCCTGTTAAGGGGAACTACGTCGCCCTGATTCTCATACCAGATGAGATACGTAGGCAGGAGATTGTGCGAAATCTCTCCGGGTAACCTTTTTTCTTTTTCAATCCTTTTTTTGTTGTTTTGGTCTTGTTTGTGTGCATCACCCTTATTCCCGACTTAGGGATATTGTTTGTGTGACAACTATTAGGCTCGAGTTCCAGACTCCCCATTAGTTTATCCTTTTCCCCTGTTAAGGGGAACTACGTCGCGCTGATTCTCATACCAGATGAGATACGTAGGCAAGAGATTGTGCGAAGTCTCTCCGGGCAACCTTTTTTCTTTTTCAAACCTTTTTTTGTTGTTTTGGTCTTGTGTGTGTGCATCACCCTCATTCCCGACTTAGGGATATTGTTGGCATGATAACTATTAGGCTCGAGTTCCAGTCTCCCTATTAGTTTGTTGTTTTCTTTCCCCTGTTAAGGGGAACCATGTCGCCCTGATTCTCATACCAGATGAGATACGTAGGGAGGAGATCGAGCGAGATCTCTCCGGGCGCCCTTTTTCTTTGTTTAAGCTTTTTGTTTCTTTTGACGTCTCAGCGTCTCTTTGTGTTTGTGTGACAACTTTTAGGCTTGAGTTCCAGACTCCCTATTAGTTTTTCAATCTGATAACCTTTTTCTTTGGTGTTCGCTGGTTAGCGTGTGCTATTTGTTTGGAGTCGGATGTAAGCCCATGTATTGGCATTCTATTTCCTTGTTTGTGTTGTTTGTTTGGAGTTGGATATAAGTCCATGTATTGGCATTCTGTTTCCTTTTTGGTTGTTTGGAGTCGGATGTAAGTCCATGTATTGGCATTCTGTTTCTTTTTTGGTTGTTTGGAGTCGGATGGAAGTCCATGTATTGGCATTCTGTTTCCTGTTGAGTGTTTCTTTTGACGTCTCAGCGTCTCTTTTCTGTGTTTTGTTTCGGCGTGCGTTAGCCGAGCTACGAGTGCTCTGATTCTTACTCTGGATAGAGAAGATACGTAGGCATAGGATGTGATGTCCTAGCGAGCATGTTCCCCATTTCCCCGAACTACGTTGACTCTGATGTTTGTTTCTGACAAACTACGTAGGCCCAGGATGTGACATCCTGCCGAGTCCCATTTCCTCCGTCTTTCACCTGTTTTGTTATTCCAGTTTGTGTAGTTTTTTTGAGCAGTTTATTTAGCAACCTTTTCCTATTATTTTGAGCATGGATCCCGTCGAGTACGACGGACGTGAGGGGTGATAATACCTTCCCCTTGTGTAACCGACTCCCGTACCTTGCAATCTCTGGTCGTAAGACCGTTCCTTTCCCTTTCTTAGGTTAGTCCTGCGCTCCCTTTCCATCATAGGATGAATAACGTCGGTGGCGGCTCTGTAAACAACAGTTTTTTTTCCGCCGGTTGTTTTTCGCGTTCCGACAGCTGACGACTCTGCTGGGGAAGTGAAGTTGACCTCTTGCTGGTCCATCTTCCCTAAGCGAGTCAATCCTAGCGCTCTCTAGGGTAGTTTGGGTTGCTTTTACTGCTTTATTTATGGCATTTATGATTATTATACTGTGATTGTATATATTTGCATATATGTTTGCATGCATCATATTATCATTGTGCTGGATTCTGGACAGGTGTGGTTCCTATGATTTGGGGTGGGTGTCCTGAGTGGGGCTAAAACCCAGGCCCGAGTATACACCTAGGATTAGTGTGGTCTCATGTATTTGCACATGTGGTATTAACATGATGTTGAGACATGACATACCACAGCCGGACGAGGTTCTTTTGAGAGAGTCCTTCCGGGTGGAGTAGTCCACTTTGGTTGGGTTACCTCTTTTGAGTTGTTGACTTCGGTGACCGTTCTTTCCCGGATCTTTGGTTTAGATGATCTTATGAGAGCTGCAATGGCACACCCGAAAGGGCAAAACCGTTGAGTATCTTGTCCGATTGTCAAGACCATTATCCGCCTTAGGATGACCTTATAGAATTCATCTGTGAGGGGAAGAGTTTGATTCCTGCCGATACAGGTTTTGTTGGTGACTATTTGATGATGACGTTGGTTCAGTTGGATTTATGGATATTTATTTCTGACACGCCGGAGTTCTGTCCGTGGTATTTATCAGCGGGTTCCGTTTATTTCGGATCCCCGGGTTGAATTTGAGGGTATTTGTTCAGAGGATCTTGTTGTTATCCGTTCGGTGGATTTCCTGTGATGATGGTGATATATCCGATTCCGTTTATTTCGGAACCCCGAGTTGGATTTATGGTTACTCAGTCCCTCAGATGGTTGTGATCATTCCAGAGACCGGAATGTCTGTACAGTTGATGTTCAGATGACTTGGAGGATGGCACTGTGACTTGCATTCATGCATCTGCATCACTCCCATTTTGCATTCATCCGCATCTAACTCATGTCTATCCATGCTCAGGGTACATTCTCGATTGAGATTCTGGTTGAGAGACATCCTAATGTCAGAAGGTTATTGTCAGATTATTATCCTGTCTCGATGAAGCCAGAATCAAAGGACAAAATGTTCCTCATACGGATAGACATTGCATTCATGCGTGAGTCATAATAACCTGTCTTCTGTTTTGCAAGTGTCAGTTTCTAACGTGTTTGATTGACTAAGGAATCATTGCTCGTGCACGTAGAATCATTCCCTTGCACGTAGCTCGTCTGCACAGATATCCTACCAGACACAACAAACCCAGAATGATGGATCCACCCAACGCTGACATTCTCGAGCTGAAAGAGAAGATGAGTGAGTTGATCAACGTCATGCAAGGGTTCGCCTTGAGGCAGAAAGCAATCTCCGAGAAGGTGGAGAGGAATGAAAGCTGGCTGAGAATGGGGAAAATACAGGGAAATGCTTCGTCGTCTGGAGTAAAGAAGCCCTTTGGTAATGGTCAGTGCAAGAAGGAGGGTGAATCGAGTGATGTGTATGCCCAAAGGGGACACGGTAGGGATCGTTACCACCCGTATGCTGTTGCATTAACGATTCCTGCTGGTAATCAATCTGTATAACAACAACAGCAGCCACCTCAACAGAGAGCATAAAGAGCTAGGTGCCAAGTGAGAAGAGGAACGACAGATCGTCAGTTTGATAGGCCACCCGTGACGTATACCTTTCTGTTTAAGAGGTTGAAGGATCTTGGGTTGGTTCAGCCGAGGACGTTGGCTCCGGTAGGACCAAATCAAAGGCTTGCAGGTTACGATGAGAACGTCAAGTGCGAGTTCCATTCTGGTGCACCCGGGCATAACATTGAGGGTTGTAAAGCTTTTAAGCATGTCGTTCAAGATTTGGTGGATTCTAAAGCCATCAATTTTGCACCGACGCCGAATGTTAATGCTAACCCCATGCCGATGCATGGTCCTATGGGGGTGAACGTGATGTCAGAGGATAAGAGAAAAATAGAGGTGACGGATGTGGATCAGTTTGAGGACTCCAGTGTCTGTGGTTAAGAGACATCTGATGAGGAGTGGAGTTTTCCCTGGTTGTGATAATTGTTGTGCTGCTTGCACTGTCACTATGAATGGGTGTGTAATGTTGAGGGAGACGATTCAGAGAATGATGGATGGGGGACGTCTCCGATTTGAGAAAGTTGATTGGGGGGAGGAGGATATTTTTGTCAGCCACTTGTCATCGTTCAAATATGTGGAAATGGACAGTGAAATATTTGAAACACCATGTCAGGCGTTTGAAACCGTTAAGGTGGAGAATGCCATTTTTGCTGAGAAAGAGAAAAAACCGTCCATTGCTTCTTATAGACAGGCTGTAGAAGTGGTGAAAAATGGAGAAGCCCCAGGTTAGGGAAGAATGGTGGATATTGCAGTGAAAGAAGACAGGTTTGGGGTTGGTTATCAGCCGGGCTAAGGCTCGTCTGGACAGAGCAAAGGACGTCGTCAGCCGTTCACGTTCACCAGTGCTGGAATGCTAGATCCAGATCACGTCTGTGCGGTGGGTGAAGAGATTGACAGTGACTGCGAGCTTGACGCGTGGATAAAATCGTGCGTACCAGGGATGGAGATCCAGAACTGGAAGGCCGAAAAGATCATCACTATCACTCTACGTGAAGAGTAATATTTCTATTTTTCAATTCTGTCTGCATGAAAGCCATACGTTTTGCCCGAAACGTAATGGTTCATTGTAAGGGCCACCTCATGTGTTTCATTTTGCATTGTTTGCATCATTAATAAAATGATTTTTTTCGCATTAAAAGGGGTGTTCCCTGTTTTTCATTTGTTTTTGTAGTTTAAAAATAAATAAAAATGGCAATGTTTGTTTTCAGTTTCCTTCTTTATTTGTCGCGTCCCGACTCTAAAGCAATGCATGAATCAACATTCATGCAGATGCGATCAGTCTCCGGATCTCATTGATAATAATCCTGTTACACCCTTGTATGACTTCGACAATCCGATCTATCATGCCGAAGAAGAAGGCGAAGAAGATTGTGAACTGCCGGAGGAATTAGCCAGGTTGTTGAAACAAGAGGAGAAGGTGATTCAACCGCACGAAGAGCAAGTCGAGGTTGTGAATCTGGGTACCGAGGAGGTCAGAAAGGAAGTGAAAATTGGGGCCGCTTTGGAGGTGAATGTCAAGAGCAGAATGATAGCCTTGTTGAAAGAGTATGTTGACATCTTCGCCTGGTCTTATCAGGATATGCCAGGGTTAGATACCGATATTGTTGTGCACAAGTTGCCATTGAGAGAAGATTGTCCTCCAGTGAAGCAGAAGTTGCGCAGAACTCGACCTGAGATGGCCATGAAAACCAAAGAGGAAGTACAAAAGCAGTTGGATGCTGGTTTCCTAGCTGTCACTAATTATCCGCCTTGGGTCGCAAACATTGTGCCGGTACCGAAGAAGGATGGAAAGGTGAGGATGTGTGTGGACTACCGGGATTTGAACAGAGCTAGCCCGAAGGATGATTTCCCATTACCTCACATCGATATGTTGGTAGATAATGCAGCTCAGCTCTCGGTGTTTTCCTTCATGGATGGCTTTTCTGGCTATAATCAAATTAAAATGCCTCCAGATGATATGGAGAAAACAACGTTCATCACACCATGGGGCACTTTTTGCTATAAGGTGATGCCATTCGGTCTCAAGAATGCCGGTGCCACGTATCAAAGGGCCATGGTGACTTTGTTTCATGATATGATTCATCATGAAATCGAATGCTATGTTGATGACATGATAGCAAAGTCCCAAACAGAAGAGGGGCATTTGGTGGATTTAGCCAAGTTGTTCGACCGGTTGAGACAATTCAGATTGAGGTTGAATCTGAATAAGTGCACTTTCGGGGTGCGGTCCGATAAGTTGTTGGGGTTTATTATAAGCGAAAGAGGAATCGAGGTTGATCCTGCTAAAGTAAAAGCGATACAAGAAACGCCTGAACCGAGAACAGAGAAAGAGGTTTGTGGTTTCTTAGGTAGATTGAACTACATTTCACGGTTCATATCTCATCTAACAACCACGTGTGAACCCATATTCAAGTTGTTGAGAAAAGATTAAACGGTCAGGTGGAATAACGATTGCCAAGCGGCATTTGAAAAAATAAAAGAATATTTGCAGGAGCCTCCGATTCTGATGCCTCTTGTGGAGGGACGACCGTTAATCCTGTACTTGACAGTCCTCAAGGGGTCTATGGGGTGTGTACTGGGGCAGCATGACGAGTCTGGTCGAAAAGAGCATGCAATTTACTACCTTAGCAAAAAGTTTACCGACTGTGAAACAAGATATTCACTGCTCGAGAAAACTTGATGCGCTTTGGTATGGGCTGCTCGCCGACTAAGACAGTATATGCTGGCTCATACCACTTTGTTGATTTCCAAGATGGATCCGATCAAGTATATATTTGAGAAGCCAGCATTGACCGGACGGGTTGCGAGATGGCAAATGATTTTGACTGAATACGATATTCAGTACACCTCTCAAAAGGCAATAAAGGGGAGTGTATTGTCTGATTACCTCGCCCAGCAACCCATTGAGGATTATCAACCGATGAAGTTTGAGTTCCCTGATGAGGACATCATGTTTCTCAAATCGAAAGATTGTGAGGAACCGATCCCGGAGGAGGGGCCTGACCCTGAGTCCGAATGGATTTTGATGTTTGATGGGGCCGTTAACGTGAATGGTAGTGGAGTTGGTGCTGTTTTGGTTACGCCGAAGGGATCCCACATTCCTTTTACTGCCCGGCTAACGTTTGAGTGCACCAACAATGTGGCTGAATACGAAGCTCGTGTCCTGGGTATCGAACCTCGGTGCGTACATCTACTGGGGTAACACCTTTCTCGCTTGTGTATGGGATGGAAGCCGTACTACCAGTTGAGGTCCAGATTCCATCGTTGAGAGTCCTGATGGATGTGAAATTGAAAGAGGCGGAATGGGTAAGGACTCAATATGAAGAGTTGAGCATGATTGAGGAAAAGAGGCTGGCGGCCATTTGTCATGGGCAGTTGTACCAGCAGCGAATGAAGCGTGCTTTTGACCGAAAGGTACGACCTCGTGCGTACCATGTGGAAGATATGGTGTTGAAAAGGATCCTTCCTCCTCAAAACGATCGTCGGGGCAAGTGGACATCTAATTATGAGGGTCCATTCGTGGTCAAGAAGGTTTTCTCTGGCGGAGCCTTGTTGTTGACGACCATGGATGGTGAGGATTTTCCATCCCCTGTGAATGCGGACGCAGTTAAAAAATACTTCGTATAAGAGACCCGCTGGACGAAAAGAATAAAATAGTCCAGGCAAAAATGGGCATCCCGGCGAACCAAAAAAAAATGATGAAAAGGTTCGGGCAAAAATTAGGGATAAAAAGAAAAAAAACTGTACACCCGGCAAGTCGAAAACCCCACAAGGGCGGCTTGGGCAAAAAAGGGTATCCCAGTGGACTGAAAACCCGAAAGGGCGGTCCAGGCAAAAAAGGGAATGAAACGAATAATTGCGTCTGGCATGATCGTTTGTGTTTTGGTTAAGACACATGGATAATCCTCTACAGAGATCGATCGGAAGCGTCTTGTTCAGAAGGCAGAAAGTGCGGAGAGTCATGAGGACATATGGGTTGTAACCGGGTTGGAACTCGATGAGATCACGGTTTCACATTGCCATTAGGATAGATTTTCCTTTTGTGCGCAATTACCTCTTTTCAGGGATTTCTTCTTGTGTATTGCTCAGTTACGAGCCACCTTTTCAATCAATAAAATGCATATTCAGTCAAATAATTTTGTTTTTGTTACCGGTTTGATTGCAAAAACATCCATTTATTTTGATAAGAATCTTTGCATTTTAAGACATAGAGGTCCCTTCCAATGCATGTTTATAGGATTGAGAACTTGAAATCTTATTTGGAAGGTTGAGTGAACTGGGTGTTGAAATTTTGGCACGCCTGGGGCACGTTTTTATCTAACGATCTCTTTTGCAGGTGTTGTTAGATATTTTCACTCACTTGCAGGTTGTGATGTGAAGCTTTTTGACGAAAGATTCCTTCGAGTCGAATCAGGGTCAAGGAGTTGAAGAATGGTGTAAAGACGACGAAAGAATTACGACGATCCTGGAGGTTTAATCAAGAAGACTCTTCAAAGTCTCAAAAGTGGAAAGTTAACACTATGGTTAGATGGTGGATGCCGGTGTTCGACGAGTCGACAGGTGTTCCGTGTCAATATTCCGTATCTCCCCGGCAGGTTCGAGATCGGTATTTCTTTGGCAGCCAGGCCTGAAGGTTGTTGTTTCCCCTAGCAGGGTTGAGATTGTTATTTCCCCAGCAGGTCTGAGGATTGCTGTTCCCCCAGCGGAGGTATGCGTTGGTAGCTGTTTCCCCAGCGCAAGCGGATCAGGTTCAGCGGAGGTCATCCCCGGTGGGGGTTGCTTTCCCCAACAGCAGTGCGTTTCCCCAACAGGGTGGAGAGTGGAGTGATATCGAGTTCCTCAGCAGAGTTGCTCATGCCGTCCCCTGAGGGGGATACTTTTTATGCATTCATCATTTAGAAAAGCATAGCATATTGCATAACTCATTGCGTAGCATTTCCATGGTTATGGAGCATTACGCCATTGAAAAATTCAAACTCATGCATCAGCATGCAAGCATAAACTAGTCTCGAGTCGTGGTTACCGTTTGAGAATTGGTTTTGCTGGTTGGTGAAGGTGTTACTCTAAGGAGTTCAGCATCGTGATTCTGAATCAACAGTATTCCCCAGTAGTGTGATATTGGAGGAAGAATTTCTGTCGTGCGGAGATGGAAGTTGGAAGATGTTACTCTGAGGAGTTTAGCATCGTGACGTTGAATCAACCGTATTCCCCAGTAGTGCGATATTGGAGGAAGAATTTTTGTCGTGCGGAGATGGAAGTTGGAAGATGTTACTCTGAGGAGTTTAGCATCGTGACGTTGAATCAACCGTATTCCCCAGTAGTGCGATATTGGAGGAAGAATTTATGTCGTGCGGAGATGGAAGTTAGAAGGTGTTACTCTGAGGAGTTTAGCATCATGACGTTGAATCAACGGTATTCCCCAGTAGTACGATATTGGAGGAAAATTCCATCGTGCGGAGATGGAAGTTGGAAGATGTTACTCTGAGGAGGTTAGCATCGTGATGTTGAATCAACAATATTCCCCAGTAGTGCGATATTGGAGGAAAATTCCTTCGTGCGGAGATGGAAGTTGGAAGATGTTGCTCTGAGGAGTTCGGCATCGTGAATCTAAATCAACAGTATTCCCCAGTAGTGCGATATTGGAGGAAAATTTTGTCGTGCGGAGATGGAATTTGGAAGATGTTACTCTGAGGAGGTTAGCATCGTGACGTTGGATCAACAATATTCCCCAGTAGTGCGATATTGGAGGAAGAATTTCTGTCGTGCGGAGATGGAAGTTGGAAGACGTTACTTTGAGGAGTTTAGCATCGTGACGTTGGATCAACAGCACTCCCCAGTAGTGCGATATTGGGGGAAGAGTTTCCGTCGGGCGGAGATGGAAATGAAGATCGGAGAACGGGGTTCATTGTTTGGCAGCAAGAGTGACAAAGAAGTTTTGGGGTTTCAAGAAAATAAAAAAAAATCAAAAAGTTTTGGGGTTCAAGAAAAGCAAAAAAGATAATAATTCCCAGCGGAGCGCAAATTGTTCGTCTGTTCTTGGTATTCAACCACTCTTCACTCTGATCATCTAAAAGCTGAGGCTGTTCATATCGACAGGTTCATAGTGGATTGAATAGGGGCAGCTGTAACACCTCAAAATTTGCCCTCCTCTTCTTGGGACTAGTTTGACACATTGCATTTCATTTTAGGACATTAGGCATTTGCATTTTGCATATCATATGGAAATAAGAAAGTCATCCTCCAAAGTCTTTTCAGAAGATGGAGAAGTTACATGATTCAAGCCTGAGGGTTTCTATGAATTGATGATCAACCATCTGAGGGTTTGCTTTTCATCAGGGTTTCTTGGTTCTTCAAAGGTTTTGAGCATCATCTTGTTTGCAAGGATTTGTTACCATAATCATGGTTCTATCATCATCAAGAGTTGTAGAGCTTATCCTCAAGTTCCTTTGGATTAGGGTTTTGACCTCTGGTCAACCCTAATCAATGACATTCTTTCAACCAGGGCTTCTCAAGGAGATGATGTATTTGCTGGGGATGAAGATCACATGATTGTTATGAGGGGCTTACATGAGCTAGGGTTTCATTTCTGAGTAATTTCCCCAAGTGGTGGAGGTTCAAGCTGATCAGGGCATGTCAAGGTCATCTGAGGACCACACAAGTCAACTGTGCAGTCAACTGAGGGCTATGAGGTGGGGAAATGAGTTGAGACACCTCAATCATGTTCAAAAGAGGTCCATTTGTCATTCCAAACATCTATCTTGAATATTTTGAAGCCATGGTAAAAGTTTCCAAAAATGGAAAGTGACCTGTAATTGAAAGTTTCCAAAAATGGCAAGTTTCTGGTCCACATTCAACTTGATTTTTCAACATAAAGGAAGTTTCAAATAGATTTTTGGTGAACATGAAAGTTGAAGATCTTTCTCTCCCTTTTTCAAAAAGTCCTATTTCATGATTATATGATTATTGGTTGGGAAGTTATGGCCAAATGATCACAAAGTATACATGGAAGTTCAAAGTGACATAACTTTTGCTACAAAACTCCAATTTGGTCCACTCTTTTTGCAAGATGCTTGTCATGACCTAGCTTTCCAAATGAATCATTTCCATACATGGAAGAGGTTCATATGATCATGTGTTCATACTTGTGCATTTTGGAGGGAAATGTCACAATTCAAATTTGGTGGATTATACAAGCAAAATACCAATCCCATCTTGATTGTTGAATGATTTTAAGTGAATTTGTACCCTTGCATGGCACTGTTCACGTGCACATGACCACATGCTAAGCACACTTTCCATTTTTGCACCACACCTTATATCTCCTTAATTTTGATTAGCCATTGCCTAATTGGATTAACAACATCATTAAGAGATCATATAAATACCAAATCATAACTGTTTTTGAGGGGGAGAAGCATTTCAGATCTGAAAAATTCACATTCCCTCCAAAAATTCTCTCTCCTTGAAATCAAATTTTCTTCACATAAACCTGCATTTTCTTTGCATAATCATGGTCATGGTGCATCATTGAGTAGGAATCCACGTTTGGTTTGAAGAATTCTATCAAGAATCAAGCAGATCGAGCACATGAGCATGTCCATGGATTTCTGAAATTGAGCTTGATTCAGCTTGTTTCAAGTGGTAATTCTTGCGCAAAGCTTCATTAGAGGTTAAAGGAAGTTGATCTGGATCATTTGGAAGCTTGAACATGCGATTTTTGATCACTGCATCTCAAGTAGGTGAAAATTCGACCATCTCCTTTTGCCTTTTTCTTGCCATAAATATGTAGATCTTGCTTTGCTGAACATGCTGATAGAATTAGATTTGAATTTGGTTGAGAAACGAGCTTGTATGATGAACTGGAACTTTTGAGCATGATTATGTTTTCGTTCGATCTGAGCATGTTAGGGAGAATTAGATGAAATTATTAGCATATTTGAGATGTAGGTTGAATGCTGGTTCGAACGGTATATCATTTATCAAATTCTGGAAAATTATTGTTGAAGGTCGCCGGAATTCAACCGGAGAAGACGACCGGAAACACTGTTCCGGCCGTCTGGTTCTCCCTAGGGTTTTGGCTTACGTGCGCTTCCATGTAAGCGTTTGCATGGCTATTCCACTGGCTATTACTTGCTTGACCAAGCCACGTTGTATTTGACTGCTGATGTGTGCTTCCACATCATTTAGTGAAACGTTGCGTTTCATATTTGCCTGTGTGTTCGCTTACTGGACGCTTATGTGTGCATATGATTGGATATTGTATTTGTGCATTTTGATTTACTTACCATTTGAGCTCTTCTGGATTTAATTTTTTGCATGATGATCATTCATAACATGATAAACTTGCATAAAAAAATTGAATGTCATTGGATGCTTTTCTGTTTTGATTTGGATTTTCTAATTTGGATGTCCAACTTTGTGCACATTGTTTGCCTTTGCATGACATTGATCATTTGATGCCTTTGCTTCATGAATTGATCTTGGTCCTTTTAAGGACACTTTCTTAATTGTTTGAATGTGTAATATGCAAAAGATTGACTTCTGTTTTGATCATTTGATTTGGTTTTGAACCTAGTCTTTGTACTAGTGTTTTGTACATAAACTAATTGTGCTTTGTGTTTCAGGTTTGGACATTTAGCATTGATGTTTGGTTTGGTCTCACCTTGTGAGATGCAAATACCTTTGAGCACTAACTATTGTTGTTTTGTAGGTCAATTGATGTGATGAACTCATTTGAGTGCTTGCATTTGTGCCTTGCATTGAGTTGTAAATATTGGAAAGTTCCACTGTTTGTCTGTTGGTTTTCTGATTGAGATATTAATTGTTTAAGCTTTTGTACAGGTACATTAGTTGCTAGCTTTGCTTTTGCTTAAAGCTTTGGATTGTGGTTGATACACCACTGAGGTAGTTTAGCCTTCTTACTCCATGTAGTCTGGAAGCCCTATCACCTTTTTGGCAGGCATTTTGGCTGAAGTCCTCCTTGTGAGGCTCTGTTTGTGTTTGTTTACATTTGTGCCAAAGACCTCCAAGTGAGGCATGCTACTTGATAAGTCCTCCTAAGTGAAGAGGCAATTGACAGATAGAAGGGATTAGCAATCAATCCCCTATTATTCAGTGAGTCGTTCATTATGCTCGCACTACGTGCTGATGCTCTTGAACAATGTACCCAAGATCTTTGTATAGAGTCAGTCAAGTGGAGTAGGGTCCCTCTTTCTGGATCCCCACGCTTTCTTTGATTTGAGCTCACCCTGGCCAGGGTTAAGAGCATGAGGTCTCATCCTCATTACCATCTTTGATCAGCTTTACCCTAACTCTCAATGTTAGTGGTTAAGAGCTTCTGTTTACCCTTACAGTTTGGCTTGTTTGTCGAGCTTGATATGACCCCTCTTGACTAAAGCTTACCCATTGTTTGGGCCTCTTGTGTGGATATAGTGTGTGATGCTTGTTCACCTGTGTTGATGTTTATTTGCTTTCCTCTAAACTGACATGCTTCCTGTGTGAGTTAGGTTCTAATTAGAGACCTCAACTTAGGGATTACTGATTGCATGACAACTTTTAGGCTCGAGTCTTAGTCTCCCTATTAGTTTGTTGTTTCCCTGGTCTCTGGTTAGGAGAGTTTCTCCCCTGTTAAGGGGAACTACGTCGCCCTGATTCTCATACCAGATGAGATACGTAGGCAGGAGATTGTGTGAAATCTCTCAGGGCAACCTTTTTTCTTTTTCAAACCTTTTTTTCTTGTTTTGGTCTTGTGTGTGTGCATCACCCTTATTCCCGACTTAGGGATATTATTTGTGTGACAACTATTAGGCTCGAGTTCCAGACTCCCTATTAGTTTATCCTTTTCCCCTGTTAAGGGGAACTACGTCGCCTTGATTCTCATACTAGATGAGATACGTAGGCAGGAGATTGTGCGAAGTCTCTCCGGGCAACCTTTTTTCTTTTTCAAACCTTTTTTTGTTGTTTTGGTCTTGTGTGTGTGCATTACCCTTATTCCCGACTTAGGGATATTATTGGCATGACAACTATTAGGCTCGAGTTCCAGTCTCCCTATTAGTTTGTTGTTTCCTTTCCCCTGTTAAGGGGAACTACGTCGCCCTGATTCTCATACCAGATGAGATACGTAGGCAGGAGATCGAGCGAGATCTCTCCGGGCGCCCTTTTTCTTTGTTCAAGCTTTTTGTTTCTTTTGACGTCTCAACGTCTCTTTGTGTTTGTGTGACAACTATTAGGCTCGAGTTCCACACTCTCTATTAGTTTGTCAATCTGATAACCTTTTTCTTTGGTGTTCGCTGGTTAGCGTGTGCTATTTGTTTGGAGTCGGATGTAAGCCCATGTATTAGCATTCTGTTTCCTTGTTTGTGTTGTTTGTTTGGAGTCGGATATAAGTCCATGTATTGGCATTTTGTTTCCTTTTTGGTTGTTTGGAGTCGGATGTAAGTCCATGTATTGGCATTCTGTTTCCTTTTTGGTTGTTTGGAGTCGGATGTAAGCCCATGTATTGGCGTTCTGTTTCCTTGTTTGTGTTGTTTCTTTGGAGTCGGATATAAGTCCATGTATTGGCATTCTGTTTCCTTTTTGGTTGTTTAGAGTCGGATGTAAGTCCATGTATTGGCATTCTGTTTCTGTTGAGTGTTTCTTTTGACGTCTCAGCGTCTCTTTTCTGTGTTTTGTTTCGGCGTGCGTTAGCCGAGCTACGAGTGCTCTGATTCTTACTCTGGATAGAGAAGATACGTAGGCATAGGATGCGATATCCTAGAGAGCATGTTCCCCATTTCCCCGAACTACGTTGACTCTGATGTTTGTTTCTGACAAACTACGTAGGCCCAGGATGCGACATCCTGCCGAGTCCCATTTCCTCCGTCTTTCACCTGTTTTGTTATTCCAGGCTAGTGAGAGTGAATCCCTTAGCGATTTCCAAAAGGAATAGGAGGATGAAATTGATGAAATATGGGAAACTCATCAAGCTCCACAAGCTCCACCTTCGGTGCCTCGCTATCAATACCCGTATGTATCATCTGTTTAGTGTCACCATCCTTTTAGGCCTCCATATCATATACCATTCTCTCCACAGGGTCAATATCCTCTTGCAAATCGAGGCCCCCCTTAGTATCAATGATAACATCCATACCAACGGCAGCACGCTCCGCAATGACAACTTCAGTACACCTAAAGGCCAAAGAAGCATGTTGATCCTTTGACATTGCCATGTAGTCAAATATTGTCATTTTGATCAAAGGTTGACTGGTAGTGTCGAAGGAACCAAATAATGTTCTTCCTCTTTACCCACGACGCCAGCATATGCAATGAATTCTATGTTGGTGCACTAGTATATTCAACTAAGGACTGTAAAGTGCTCAAGAATAAGGTATAAGATCTGATTGATTCCAAAGCGATTTCATTTGTGCCTCAAGGTCCCAATATAAAAAAACAAACATTTTCCTGGTCATGTGGGTCAATCAGTCAATGTTATGAAAGAAGTTGTTAAGAATATGTGTTGAAGTGGGTATCATATCGGTCTCAATGAGCATGACAACCTCAAAAAGGCTAGCCCAGTAGTGGGTCAAGCACGAGAGAAGTTCCTCAATGCTGGCGATCATTAGGCCCTTTCATTATTTTGCATTCTTGTATTTTTCTTGTTTGTCAA